>NC_081554.1:57343868-57643868 GCF_963082655.1 Stomoxys calcitrans | reverse complement strand
TTATCTTTGTGCTTAACCAAATTTGGCAAAGCAAATTATCTAAAAACATGACCAAACCAAGAATTGTGTCGCTTAACCACTAAATTAATGCAGCAGGATATTTTTTCAAGGAAGAGCCTCTTACCTTATCCAATTGTACATTGTACTTTGGCAGTTGTTCTCCTTATTCCTGCCCGTAAAAAACAAAGAAGCACTGTTGGCTGTGTTAGAGGGACGCGACGTAAGCTACCTTTTTTAAATCCTCTTTCACATAAAACAACCATTTATTGCGTAAAAACTGTAACATATCTTTTAAAAAACAATGACTTATTGTTTTAGTTGTGTTTTTATTTATTTTTGTTCTAATAATCACTTTTTAACAACCACCATTTACTTTGTTTACCTTTGAGATGGCAAAATATGCTCGGCAGATCGATTTTTTTTTTCTTCCCGAAATCGATAACTTTTTGACAACTTACAATTGCAAGCCACGATCCAATGTACTTGCGGAACGGAATTATTCTTCGATGCGAGAATAAGGCCCCAGACGTTCAGCCTCTCAGGCGCTATAGTGCCATCCAAGAATCAAGCCAATTTTCTTGGGCTCTAGATAGAGATCAACAGCTACACTCCATCAAGAACTGGTTTCCTAAAAACACCCAGCTTTCGCCTGCTGGTGAAAAGTACTGGCTCAGTTACACTAAGCCTGTCAATGCAGACAGCTTCGTCCATGCTCCCTGAAAGATTTTCGTTGAAGTAGAGGAATCGGCCACATACCATAATGATGAGGATAGCTGTGAGCACCACACAAGCTGAAACATTGAGTTCGGATCTATGTGGTGTTCATTGCTATCACGAGAAGCTTAGCTGCGAGCTACCGGGCGCACCCACAGGTTGCGGATAGTAGAATGCTCCGTACGAAGTAGCTGTATTTGCAGTCGCCGACAATCAGCGGTATCGAGTGGTCAGTGGGAGGTCGGGTGGCACCGGCTCTTGCACAAATACTGAACGTCTATGATGCTCGATGTGACAAGGCGAGTTATTGGCGCCTTCAAATAACCAATGGCCACCTTGTTTCCGTGGCGATCGGTCCTTTAGATCGGGACGAGCTTGCTCCACGTCAATATGTGGTTACAACAACAGCGACGTCATCCTGTACTTCTGAAAAGACGAGAATCAAATTGAAATCCCAAAGACGGGATAAGCCCCTAATCGCGGAGTTACCCAAATCTCAATCTTCCTAATCGAGGCATTCGCCAATGAGGCATTGATGATAAGGCCTTCCAGTCTTATCAACCCAATTCACTAATAGGGGGTGGATCCTAATGTTTACCAATGTACTTCAACTTCACATTGATCCTCCCTGCAACCTTATGTACAAATTCACATTAAAACATTTCTTTGTATTGTTTTGTCCATCAATCAAAAACTTTGATGGTTACTTTTTTATTTGTTTTGCTTTAAAAATAAGCAAATATTAGTTTTAGTAAAAAAAAATTGTTAAATTATTATTAACACGTATCTTTCTTATAACCATAAATTAAAGATGAATGCATAGGGTGTTTTTGTTGAGTTTATTTGAATTTTCTTCAGTTAAGAGTCAAGGATAAATGGTTGTTGCTTTGTGTTGGGAAGGAGATACTCTTATTATACTGTTATCCAAAGGGACATGAAAAACCGATTGGTTAGCAGCTATCCATAAAATGTTTATGAAAATCTCCAATTATCGCCCTTCAACTGTAAAGTAAAAAATATGAATCGTTAGAATTATAACAAACTACATGATGGCAAAGGGCTTACTGTAGGATGACAAATCAATTTCATCTGGCAATTCTGTAATGTTAACATCGAATCTATCCTGAACTTCATTCAGAATCTTGGCATCGGCTTCGTCGGAAACAAATGTAATGGCCAAACCCTTGGTACCAAAACGTCCAGCGCGAGCTACGCGATGCAAATAAGTATCGGAATCCTCTGGCATATCGTAATTAAAAACAATATTGACACGTTCAATATCCATGCCACGGCCAAACAAGTTTGTGGCAACCAAAATACGTTTCTGGAAATCTTTGAATTGTTGATAGCGATTAAGACGTTCCTCCTGAGTCATGCCACGATGTATGCCAATGGCTGGGAAATTTTGTTCTGTCAAGAGTTGAGCCAGAGCCATACAACGCTGTACCGATTTAACGAATATAACCACCTAGGAGTTAAAACAAAAAAGTTTTTGTTAAAAAGGTAAATTTAAATGATTTGGCCAATTGTCCATATGATTTGGTAACCCACTTGATTGAATTCCAACACATCCAAAAGTTCGAATAACTTTTTGTTCTTTTCATTTTCCTTTAGTTTGACATAATGCTGTTGCAGACCGTGCAAGGTTAACTTGGCTTCATCGTCTACATATACCTCCATGGGCTGAGAAATGCAAATAAATGTAAATTATTAGAATAATAAAACTATGTAAAGGAGTTGGGAGAATACAAATTTTTCTGTAGTATTTGTATTATTTAAACCTATGTGGTTAATTAGTTTACTCTACATACGGCTACACACAACCACCAAAGACGTTCTCTTAAAACATAGTCGCTTCCTGCAGGCTTTGCGTTTTTTTAGCAATGTCAGCATTCCACTACAGTCTAACTGGGACAGATGGGAAGCCAGCTTGCCAAGGCCTGTGCGAAGACTGTGCAGTTTGTTTTTCTCCTGTTGAGGATTTTTTCTCCCTATCTGCTTCCAAGTCGAAGTGTTCGAAGTCAATATACATGTGATCAGAAATTGGGCAGTCATCTGAGACCTTCCACTTGCTGATCATATTGTTGTGAACTTGTCACTAAGAACTGACTCTAAACGTTGATAGTTCTTGCCCCATTAGCCAAGAACCAAGCATGACAAAATTTCTCCAGTTGTTATGTACGCGGAAAACGAACATTATTTTTAGATCACTGTGGATCAGTGTGTTACTAACCGAGAGGCAATATAATGTTATATTATGTAACGTTTGAGCATACCGTTTAAAGTTTTATTACATTACTATCCACCATCGAAACGAACGATGGGGGATGTCACGCGACGAATTTAGTATTTATCAGCATTTAAAATGCTTTTTAACGTTTAAGTTTTTCCGAGAAAAGTATGTTAAAATTTGCCGAAAGCCCGCAATTCTTTTTTTTTCTTAGCTCACGACCAGTTTTCTTTGTCGTTTAGTTTTTTTCTCTTTTAAATAAAAATTTGAAATACATAGCCGGCGGTCGTAGGTATTTGATGAAAATGCAAGGTTTCAGGATTGTTTTAGTATTTGAGATAGTGCTTTGTGGTGGCGTAATTAATTGTAACATTTGTGTGGCAACAACTAGGTATAGTAGTAGTAGAAGTATGGATAGAGATATAAACACGTTGTTGATATTTACATCTTGCATGAATTTTTTGCAAACCGGACGAATGTCTTTGCTTAGTGTGGCGGAAAACATCATAACTTGCTTTCCGTGAGGTGTGCTGCGGAAAATTTCCTGAACGTCGCGGCGCATATCTGAAAAAGGATAAAAAAAACGTTAAAATTAAAAAAATAATAGTTATAATTACTCCCCACAACACTATTCGCAAAAATCGGGTTTAACTACACAGTACAAAGTTTGTTGCTTAATAAATCGATTTTATGTGAGGGTTTTCAAATTTCGTACTCAAAAATACATATTAACACTCAAATAACTTTTGAACGACTTCTTGCGTTTACACCGCACCATCTGATGTTAGTGCTGGCTTACAAGATTTTTTAATTATTACGTTAATGATATCGAGACCTTCCTGCGAAAACGATGTAACCGACATTTTATCGATTTTTCGTTTTTCATAATATCGGAGCTATACCATGTACCGTTATGAAATGAGAGCGAATATGGTTTTTGTGTAAGCGCCATTTAATAGGCCATTTACACGCCAAATCATGATCGTGCTCGTAGTGTGTACGTGTTGAATACTATCTATCTATTTTGTATTTTCTTTGATTTTATTTAATTTTTCAGACTTTTCTTCTATATTTATAACTTTATTTTGGACAGAAAGTATTTTTCAATATCTGTGAAGTAATGGTTACACATTTCTCTATAAACCATTATCGATAGTCGTAAATCATAAAAAAATCAAATGAATTTGATTTTTTAGCCATGACTGATATATGTAACGCATACACCCTCGCTTCATGATGTGCCATGTAAAGTTCCCATAATGTTTGTTTACATTTTTGCGTAACCGAGATATTGCAAACTGCACATTAACATGAAAGAATTCGAATATTTTAAGAAGAAATTGGTTTGTATCTAAGAACTTTTGTTACAAATTATTACTTATAACGTAAGTTAAACCTTTAAATGTAAAACAAGGGAAAGTACTGAATACTTTAGTAACGGAAATAATATCTTACACTTATAAATTAAATTAGGCCATATCTCTAAGTGATGTCTTTTTCTAATGGGTCGATTACGGATAGCAACCCAGCTTCAGTTGCTTTGCCAACAGGCAAATTTGTAATAAAAATTTCCATTTCTTTTTGGAATTGCTTACATTTTTTGCAATTTACTTTGTAGTTTCACAAAAATCTTCAACGTTAAACTAATTTATTTTTCAAGAGAAGATTTAATGTAAACTTTTGTTATATGTACTATAAATTATTTTTGGTAAAATTAGTTAAATTTATGAGATTTACTATTTTTGAGTAGTATTTAATTCCTGATTAATTTTTAAGAAATCTTTAATAAATTGTTAATTTTGTAGTGTTTTAGTCATATATGGTCTAACGACTTGACTAATAAATGAGCAAATTAAATTAAAAATTTTTATATCAAGGTTTTATCTTCTGGCAACGCAACTGGAGTTGAGTAGCAATCCATAATCGACCCATAAATCTGAGGTGTTCAGAAGGGCGCATATATTGGTTTGTCCAAAAAGTAATTGCGGATCCGTGTTCGAATGGCGTGAGGCAGAGCGACACTTAGTGGAGAAATTTTTGGTGATTTTTCGAGATCATATGCAATGCTTTCTATTCAAAGAATAGCATAGCAAAGAGCTTATAAAAGATTGAACAAGTGTGTGTTATTACTCAAAATACTTTGACTGGATGGTTGATTGCGATTTTTGTTACACCATGTAACTTTATCACCACCTTTGTCAAATTGATTAAGGTGACCTACATTCCCAGACTATTGATTACGGAGTAGAGCATATCTTTGTTTAACAGGGCTCAATAAGTCCTCTAACTCTGCAAACACTCATCTATTCGAGCTTGGCGAGGATAGCTACATTTACATGCAAATACGTAGTTACAAAACAACATAGTAATTTTCGTACAGGCTTATAATTTAATCTATAAACTGAAAAAATGCAGCTGTTTTTAAAGTCGGAGTTAGGTTGAAATCTATTCATGAAATTCCGCACATGTTTTCACAAATATTCCGTTTTTTTCTGCATTGTTTTCACAGTTGGACAAACAGCGTTACCAGCTCAATTCAACCTAGTATGCAATGGTTAATTTTTTTTGTCACCAACAAGCTTAAATGATATGGTGCACCATCTGACTACATGGCAATATCTGTCCAAATCTAAAGCGGATACAATCATTAAATTTAGCAATATTTTTAATCTGATGTTCAAGAAATTTGATTGCAACCTGAATGTATTGGAATTAAAAATATCTGGCTATAATTTACGACACAAATTAAATTTTAAACTCTTCGTAACATAATAAAGCACTTACCAAGTTGTTCCAACATTTTGTCACATTCATCGAGAATAAAATGTTTCAGATGCTTTAAATTTAATTTCTTATTCCGTATCAAAGCCAAAATGCGTCCTGGTGTGCCGACAACGATATGGGGTGTAACATTCTTTAATGTTTCTTCATCTTTTTGTATGGACAAACCGCCAAAGAAAACGCCAACCTAGTTGTAAAAAAGAATAAAACTTTAATGTACAGTAAACATTTAACTATTTCGTATTGTACCGCTTACCTTAACGGAAGGCATATACTTGGAAAAACGTTCATATTCCTTGCTAATTTGGAATGCTAATTCACGAGTATGACACATGACTAGAACATAGACAACATTCTCGGTGGGCTCCAGCTGCTGAAGGGTGGCGAGCACAAATACAGCAGTTTTACCCATACCAGATTTTGCCTGGCAGAGAATATCCATGCCCAAGACAGCCTGAGGAATACATTCATGTTGTACTAAAAAAAAAGAACAAAAGTAGCATTTTAGGTCAAACTATTGAATAAAGCTAATGAGTTTCTCACCTTCTGAAGGATGCTCAAAACCACAATCCACAATGGATCTTAAAATTTCCGGCTTTAGGAGAAAATCGCGAAAACCCGAACTGTGTATAGACACGTAAGTACCCTTGACATCTTTTTTGGGAGCCTCTTGCGTTTCCGCTACAGTGGTCTCAGTTTGCTCCTCATCCTCGTAATCCAAAAGATCATCATTATCAGCCATTTTGTTTTGTCTTTCTTTTATTGCTTTTTATATCTATAAATTAAGCCGCGGTTTTGTGCTAATAAAAAAGAAAAAACACAAAAATATGAAATTCAACTCAAACACACATTTACAATCATTTTCATTGTCAATGGAATTGGCATATTTTCACCGGCCGACGCCATTTTTAAAAAACATGATGAGGTTAGATAAATTAATCACCGGTGCTTTCTCAATGCCAGAAAACTTAATAAACTCAAGATTTTAAGCTTACATTTTTAACAAAATTTAACACAACTATTACCTTTGTGAATGCTTTGTCAATATTAGCAAATTTTACTGGAATTTCGCAATTTTCTTTTTACGCAAGCACGAATTTAAGAACTTTCCTCGGCGTGTACCTTCAGCTTGGTATATTTTTTTGATATGTAGCGCAAACACGCTGAATTCGTGGGATATACATATAAAACAAATTAATAACCAGTATTCGTTGACTAGGCAACTACTTTTGTTGTAAACCCAATCAAAGCGTCAGCGCCTTCAAATGACTGCTGTTGTTTTAACTGTATAAATCAGGTGTTATTATTGCATGATTTTAAATTATTCCGAATTAAATAAAAATAAATTAATTAAAAACATCCGAATGAATTGGAATGTAATTAGAAAAAGGACTTAAGCCAAACAAAACTTGCGTAGGTAAACAAACGGCACAAGCAACAAGCATTAAAGTATTCCACTGGAATGTTATCCAGTGTATCAAACTCCGTTTGCAATGCTCTTTAAATCCAACATGGCTCGATCATCAGTTTTCCCTCCATAAAATCAGCTGACGAGAGCACTAAATCCGGATTTAATTAGCATGCACTCAGTATTTATGAAAGATGCACTCAGTATTTAAGAAAGATACCGCTAATTATCCCCTGTAGTTGTAATCACTGTTGCCGTTTTTGGTAGATTCCTACCAAAATTGGTAGGTTTTTGTTCTCTTTGTAAGTTAGTATACTGACCTTAATTTTTGGTATGTTTAGTCAATTTCAATTTCTTCCACATCAGGCAAACATTTTAACTTCTAGGGGTCGTAGACAGCTAATCGGAGGACCGGTACTTAGCATGGAAGTTGGAAATTATAACAAAACACTCAGTATTTGTGCAAGAGCCGGTGCCACCCGACCTTTTACAGAATCTTCGCTCGATACCGCTGATTGTCCGCGACTGCAGTAACTACTCCGGATGGAGCAATCCGCAATCTGTGGACGCGCCCGGCAGCTCGCAGCTAAGCTTCTCGTGACAGCAATGAACACCACACAGATCGGAAGTCAATGTTCCAGCTTGTGTGGTGCTCACTGCTATCCCATGTGTTGTTGCCAGACATATGTCCACATACGATCAAGGATTAAAAGTCGTTATAAAAATATGTATAACCAATTAGAACATTTTCCGCATAAAAATATTTTAAGTTTATTGAAATGAAGGCGAATCACAGCCCTTCAGTTAATGTTTGGAATACTAAAAGCCTTTAAAAGCTCTTATAACAATGACGCAACATAAACAGTACAATACATACATATATTGAGGTAAAAAAGTAATAATAATCATAGAAATAGATTCAATGAATAAGTAACAATGTATATGCTGAGTACATCTAACAAAAATTAATTAGAGTACAACTCTTACAAATTATTTCAAATGCCATATTTAGAACATTAATATTTTGTCCAATGTAATTTTGGCATATTGTATGTGTTGTTGGGGTTCATGTTTTTCACTTCATATCCAATGAATGATGTAAATAATTAAAAAAAAAAAATAAAATAAAATCAAGGAACAAAAAATGCATATAATAAAGTAATAAATTAGTACTCTATTTGGCATCTGGCGAGAGTATTCTTTTTAAAGATAATTAATAATAACATATATACTTAAAACAAAAAATGGATAAATTATCTTTTGGAACGTTTCATGGGTGGCTCTAAAAAATTCTCTTCATCTTCGGTTTCCATAGCTTCAATTTTCATTAGCTTGTTGGCAGTTCTTAACATGTCTGCATCTTTGAGCCAGCTACTTTGTAGTACATCATCTATGGTTGGTCTTCTTTGGGGATCTACAATTAACATATTCTTAATTAAGGAAGTAGCTCTTTGCGAAACTTGCTTCCATGATGGATGATTAAAACGAAAATGTCCCCGTTTTATTTGTTCGCATGCTGGCGAACCGTAATCATCAGAAAATGGCAATGTACCACTTAGACTGAAAAGGAAATTTGAAAAGGATATTTTTACATGTGAAATATTAATTTAAATTGAGTTATTAAAGAAAGTGAGGAAATTGTTTCATTTACATAAAAAAGGTGTGCATGTACCATAATGTTAACCTTTAAAAGATTCTTCACCGAAGGTTCTTCGTTCATTCAGACAGAATGACCTCGACAACGCAATGCTAATATTTTGATATGTTAAACTGTGCTAACGTCGTCAAACAGCTCGTGGTTTATACGACGACCGAATTCTGAGAACCATATAAGAAATCTCTCGTTAGTAGGGTGCTGATCACACCTGCATCTCGTATAATCTTCCATACGATAAGCATCTCCCCGTCTGAAACCTCGCTTCGTATTGAACGGTTCGTAGAGGTTCTTTACTGTTCTTACTGACGAACGTATGACAGCAAGCGTCGTCAGATATGGCTGGCGCGTTGCTAATTATTGCTCTGTATTCCGTATTCTTGGCTTCAGTAGCATTTTGACACTCTTTGTCTTACCATGTGTTTCTTGGGGAAGGCTTCTGGTACCCGAGAATGGATTTCGCGGCATTTTCCATAGAATGGACCATGGTTTGCCATTGCGTCATTATTTTGTCTGAATATCGATTGATTTTTTCCTATCAATAATGTCGGCAAAGTTCATTTTTTTTTGCAAATTGAACAAAAATAAGCGATCCGACACTGAATCTATCCTATAAGATACATTGTGCCTATAGAGGGCGTTATTCTAATCCGTCTCGGTTAACATTTTGTACGATGATTCCTCCCATGCATTCCAACTGAATTTATTAAATTACTTTTTGTTCGGTCTGTGCATTGATATTGCATCTATATAAATCGATATACTGATTTTAACTTCTCATTTTCGTTTGAAATATTGGTATCGATACTATCGGCATTTAATATTAAAAGTATTGTAAATATCAAATGTTGAGATTATTCATAGTTTGCCAGCTCTAGGCGTTGTACTACGAGAAAAGTAGTACTTGGATCAAACAGTTGGGTCAATTGATTATACCATTGCCATTTATTGGGCCTGCAGCTTTTCAACCTACTGTCACTGTCAGATCGTACTTTTCTCGCTAAGCTTAGGGGGGTGCGAACCTTTGCTGCAACAAGGTAATGATGCAAATTCGAAAGTCTCGACGAATGGCTGCCATATATTACAATGTGATCAATTTGGTTTCACACTTGTAGTTTGGGGGACAATCTTGTGCATTTCAAGTGGTGAAATCTCACACACACTTCGGTGCTGTAGTGACGGCTCTCTCAATCCATCACACTTCCTGAGCTTTTCCAAAACATATCACAGTGCGTATGCTGCACTTTGCAGACCATGGTCCTTAATTCGTTTGCAGGGTTCGTTGACCTTAGGGGAGCCCGTTTGCCTATTATTTTTCGTTTTCTCATAGAATGCCCCACCAGCGCTCTAACACCATGTTAGTTTGTCTAATTGCATATGTATCTCTTGAAGTTGCGAGACAAGAATGCCTTTCAACAACACATTTGTACTTTAGGTCGTTGAAATCAAAATAAATTGTTGCAGTAAAATTTGCAAATTTCGTCGTCGACAAATGTTGTTGTTTTTCAAAATTATTTTTATCTGTGTGTATATTTGTTAATAGATTTTGAGGGACCAAAAATTTTTGAAAAAAGGCGTAAGTTCTGTTATTGACAGTAACTCCTACGAGTGTTAAGGGGTCTTTTCCAAATTTCGTCGGGGTAAGAAATACGGATTTTTTTGTGCGTTTAAAATTCGTCTGTTCAATGCCTTCAAACGGAAAATAGGGCTACACGTCAGCTGCATACAAATATGTTTAGATCTGGTAAATACTCAGACGTTGAAGGGTGTATGCAACCTTCAACGTCTGAGTATTTAGCAGCGAAAATGGGTAGTAAAAGCATATTTCTGGGAGCAATCCCTTAAATCGGGAGATCAGTTTATCCAAACTCGGCACAGTTGTTCATTGAAATCTTGTATATTTACTTTTTATGTTTAAATTTTGTATGTTAAAATTTATAATTTGATGTTTTGCAAATGGAATAGCAAAATAGCCAACTCTTCGGTGGTGTGTGTGGAAACATATACCGCATTTTTGGCTTGTAGGATTTTTCTTAAATTTTGGTGGGAAATAATTTTCTTGAGTGGCAAATACTGATCCCAACGTGAGACATAGGACTACGAACTCACCTATGCATAATAGGTGTGGCAAGTGGCCTATGTCATTGCCCGGCTTTTGCGGATAACAGACAACGGTGCTTAGGTGGGGCCACAATACCAGGCATAAATCATCTTAGGGACATGGTGAGAAAAACAATTATGGATTTTGTAAGTTGCACGGAATTCCCAACTAAGATTTACCTTTTTCGAGGTATTTTAAGAATTTAGAGCGCACAACAAGCCTATTACTGAAGTGGATTAATATTCGCCCTATGGTAACTGATTAAATTTTTAGTTTTTCTCAATTTTTGCCTTTCTAAAATATGCAATACTTACCATGTGAACAAAACTACACCCAAACTCCAAATGTCCACCTTTTTGGTGTAAGCGCCCCGGCCGCCTGTCAACAACACTTCTGGTGCAACATACAGAGGTGTGCCACAAAGGGTACGCATAACAGAATCTTTTTGCACGAATTTGCTCAAGCCAAAATCGGAAACTTTTAATAAAGTTTCTTCGTCTGCAGAGTCTAGTAGAACATTATCAGGTTTTATATCTCGATGAGTTATACCTGTAAAATAAAATTTTATTTCTTTCTATAAGCTTCTCCCTTCATACTTTTATTTTTTTACCTTTATCGTGTAAATACTTTACAGCATGGCACATTTGGTAGAAAAATAATTTGGAAATTTTTTCGGATAATCTTTTATTATCCACAATGCGATTAAGTAAATCACCACCTTTCATAAACTCGAGAACCATGTAGACAGAATCTGGCTTATCGACAATGTCATGCATGTTAATAACACAGGGCTAAAATGATTAAGAGAATAATAAGAGGAAAATTCTGTTTCAGTTTTTAATTTGCTTTCATTTACTTACATGATCTAAGTTTTTCATTATTTTTGCCTCATTCATTACCCTATTGGGATCAGTTAAATTATTGGGGTTTGTGCTAGTGGCTAACATATTTTTCTTTACAATTTTCATAGCGTACTCCTGGCACGATCGTCTGTCGTATACTAGCCGTACCAAACCACATGCTCCAGATCCTAGCTTACGACTAACATAATAGTTTGATGTTATTTCTTTAGGCAAGCCCATAGCTTCATTTGGGCTGAGATCCTTAAAGACAAAGGCTAAAAACAACCACCTATATTGAAGCTTCAGCAATATTTTTTGGAATACAAAACTTACCTTTATAGGTGGGATGAGAGAGTGAAATTATGTCGTCGTTCTGTAAGATACGACGACTATTGGTACCGACTCGTTCACTGTTAACAAATGTTCCATTACGTGAATGATCCTATCCATGGCAATAAAAATATATCAACTGAATCCATTATTAAATGAAATTTTCGTTTTACCTCTATGTAAACTGGATTTGAGAGATCACAATTGGCCCTTTTTATAATAAAATGTACTTTGGATATACGGCACAATATCTTCTCGGGTAAGTCACTAGTTGTCAGCATAAGATCATTGTTTTCTCCCCGACCAGCAGTAAAGCTTTCATTGTTTAAATCTAAAATTCAAATCATATGCAACATTAATTTTGCTTTAAGTTCATAGTTGTATTAGAGTCCATAACTAATGTTTTTAGAAATTTTTTTTTTTTTATAAAAATTTTGTTGAAATTAGATTTTTAAGAACATTTGAAAATATGTATATCGAACAGGGAAGTTTTTTATATTCGTTTTGATATTAGAAGCTGCCTGTAAAGTTACGAAAAACAAGAGAAAGGTGTGAGACCTCGAAGAATTTAGAACCAGCACGGGGGTGAAACGCCTATCCCTGACGCAGCACATATTTACATTTGAGTATATATGTATCGAACAGGGAAGTTTTTTAAATTCGTTTTGATATTAGAAGCTGCCTGAAAAGTTTCGAGAAACAAGAGAAAGGTGTGAGACCTCGAAGAATGGACAATCAGCACGGGGGGTGAAACGCCTATCCCTGACGCAGCACATATTTACCTAGCCGTATCTTATCGTACCCTCCGTCGAAACCATCCCGTCCTGTCCACAAATCTGAGGAGACCTCCCAGAGGTACGTTCGCCATATCATCCAGATCACAAAATAACCGCTTCTATGGAAAGGAGAGCAGACTCGTTCATGAACAGAGCAAGTGCTTGATAGTCTCCCCCTTTTTCTCATCAAGAAAACGTCTGCAGAAGTCATTGTGCGGTATACTCAGGTGCACTGCCACGCAGCCTATGGCAGTGTCCGGTTCAGCAACCTCTTATCGAAAGCCAGTAACTCCTTCGGTCGACGACGGGCCAGAGCGCCATAGCGGTTGCTGAGTCCCATATCGCCATTGCCCCGCTCTTGCATTGGATTAAAATAGAACACAGCAAGTTTTTTATTTTAATCCAATCTTCTGCAGAGAATTTCGGTGCAAAGATGTCTTGAATAGTTATCGATATCATGCGATGACAGATAATAATAACTGATTAATCATGACTTGCACTATATATTCCTAAAACACAGTAAGTATAACGTGGTGTAAATGCTTCCGATTTATGTTATTGTTGTTGTTGTAGCAGTGTGTTGTACATCGAGGCGGCAGGCCTTGCCGATGAAGGATTCCATCGGGTCAATCCGGTAGGAACAACCGGTTGCCATGGGATTGATGTTGTTGTTGTAGCAGTGTGTTGTATGCTAATGCGACAGCCCTTGCCGATGAAAAAAACCCATCGGGTCAATCAGGTGCCATGGGATTGCTTCCGATTTTTATTATCTTAATGTTTATCAAAAATTACTATAAAAATATTAAATTTTAAAGATAAAATTAAAAATTTTAACCCAAAATCCTCCTTAATAGATACTCAGCCCTTATCAAAACCCTGGTTGAGAGCTCAATTCTCTTTCTACGAAAACATTAAATGAAATAATATTTTCTATTTCGTTTTCATATGAAAGTGTGTTTACCCAAAGCAGGAGTGCCTTTCCTCACTAGGAGAAGAAAACTGGATGTTTCCAGGGTAAGAGCCAAATACCACAGCGTGCCGCAGAGTGAGAAGTTTTTATATGGCAAAGTACCTCACAAATGTCGCTAGTTAGGAGGGGATAGCCACCGCTGAAAAATTTTCTGATATTCCCGCCAGGATTCGAACCCAGGCGTTCAGCGTCATAGGCGGTCATGCTAACCTCTGCGCTACGGTGGCCTCCAACAATTACAATTCTACAATTCAAAGTGCAAACGTGACATGGGTACTTTCAGAGAAAGTCAATCAAGTCGAACTCTCTGGAAAGGTCGAAAAGGTAATTCGTGCCCTATACAAAAGCAGAAGGCTATTGATAAACACCGGGTGTTTATATCCCGCGATATCCTTTGTCTGTATATACGAGTTGTTAGTTCCAGAAAGGCTTGTTGTTGGATAGTCTATAAAAACACTGCAACTTGAAAAGGTTGTTGCGAGTGAGATATGATTGTAAGATTAGCTAAACAGATAAACAGTTTACGTATGCCGTGTGACTTTTGGTTAAAAGGATGACCCACATCTGACACGTTGGTATCGTAGAACAGAAGTCTTACAGCCCTGTGTATCGCTGAACTGAGGATACCACACAGTCGTTGCCGACCAATAGTGAACAATATTTCTTTGCCTGCTCCCCAACTGCTACCGGTTTGGGGTTGGAGAAAATTTTTTTCTACTCCCCACTTTGTCACTGACTGTGATCCTAGCCTATCGCTCTCGGGATGATTAATCAATTAACGGTTGAACTGCCAAGCGGGTAAGTCACTACGTCGACAAAACTGATAAATCGTATCTTTCCTTGCACCAGGCTTCCAAAGAGACTTGACCACAACTAACCAGAAATGCTGGTTATTTTTGTCACCACCCAAATGAGGTGGAAACTATAAAACCTATATTGTCTGCATATGTCGTACCAGCAATAAGAAGTTCCCCTTGTCTGAATAATCAGAGGTGAACATTTGCAAATTATGAGGCTATTAAAAGCAATCAATTCGGAACTACAAGGCCGTCTCTTTTATCTAGTTAGCGTCACAATAGATCAAGATGCCCTAATCTGTAAGACGTCTTTAACTCAATAATTAAAGAATGATTTATGAAAAGCTTATTTATGTAACCGAATATATGGCGGCCAGACCAAAAACGCAATGAAAATCGGTAAATTATTTACAATCGGTTCCCGGCACGGGATAGCACCACACAGGCCGGAACATTAAGTTCCGTTCTATGTGGTGTTGCTTTCACGTTGCTGTCACGAGAAGCTTATCTGCGAGCTGCCGGGCCCGTCCACAGGGTGCGGACAATCAGCGGTATTGTGCGTAGTCTCAGTGGGAAGTCGGGCGGCACCGGCTCTTACACAAATACTGAGAGCCTTTAATGCTCGATATGACGAGGCGAGTTTATGGCGACTTTAAATAACCACACTGTTCCCGCAGCGGTCGGTCATTTGGACCGAAACGAGCTTGCTCACCTACAGGAACTTGACGAGGATCGCCACCTCCAAATGCAGGGCTGCAGTGTCTTACCGGGCCGGAGTCGTATTACCTACTCCAAACCACTTACATACCTCCAAACCTATCCGCCCTGCAACCCAACGTTAGCGCAGTTATCATGAACTTCTATTCAGAGATAACAAATGTCAAAGGCTTATTTATGTACTTAACTAAAAATTACCACTTTTGTATCTCAACAGTACAGCAACAAATATGTTGAGATTATTATAAAAACCTTCTAGCCTGGTACCATAGCATCTTCAAATTCTAAATCTAGCAACGACCATTGTGCAAGAAGCTTGCTTGTAATTGGATACCATTGTTACAGCACACACTTTTCTATCCAAATGTATACGCACTTTGACAAACAACAAAAGCATCTATCAACAGATCTACACCAAGGACAATTAATATAAACTACTACATACTAATTTACATCTTTTACAAAATTTAAAGAACAAATAAACAAAATGTTACCAACAGAAAAAGACGTATTCAGATACAGAATCTTATAATCGTTGGTCCTACCCAGTGATTTCACTTTCACGTTCTTGCCATAGAGTCGACCCCAAACTATGTTCTCAATTGGTTGGCTCTCAACTTGACTCCACAAATTAGACACCTGGCTCTGTGTGGCTCCTTGTGTGTGGGATTGTGGTGGCTCCCGATCGCGTGCCATGATTCCGTTTGCAGCCGCTATTTTGGTGGAATGTGTAGTGAACTTGATTTGCTTTCAACAATTACGATGTGCCGGCAAATTTTATTTTTCTTTTTTCATTTATTTTATAGTTTTACAACGCAAATACTCAAAAGTACATGAATTCAATGGAAACATGGAGATATAACTGTTTATGTTCTTGCAGCTATATATGTATGCTTGTGTCGCAGTACTCGGTACTTCGATTGGTACTAATTTTTGTTTGGTTTATGTTTTGTTGGAATTTTGCAAAAACCGTTGTGATATGTGAGAGTAAAAGAGACTAATAGATGTACAGATCGCGCGCCATTTATAACAGAGTTGTTTGTCAACATGGATATCATACTAGCCAAGGGTAGCATAATTTTGGTAATTTGGGCAACAGGACGTTGAACAAATTTATTTCTAAATAACTTATTCACTTTGCATTTAGAATTCGTCTGAAGCGGACGCTTCGGGATTCGATGCTTAGTCATCGTTATACACAGTACAGTTATAACTGTACTTTGGTTTTAATTCTGTATTTTTAATACACGTGTTTTAATTTACAGTTGGTGGGGACACCAACTTAGGAAGTACAACCTGGCATATAGAGTCGTACTCTGCCATTTCGATTAAAGTCCAAAAAAAAAAAAAAAAAAAAAAAAAAATAACTTATTCTATCTTATTTAATGTTTGTTTGAGTGTTTAATGCTTCTTTATGGCTGGTACTTTGTCTGTTTTCACAGTTGAAAACACATGTTTTTCGCGATTATTTTTTGAAACACTACACAAATCTCAATTGCCGTGTTGTTTTTAGTATTGATAGCCAGCAATTTTATAAATATTTGGTTTTAATATTATTAAGTTGTTAGTCATTCACAATAGAGGATATCTTGGGGTGGCCACACTTATTTGTGCAAAACATATCATGGCAATCCTGACGACAAATGTTCTACATAAAGGCTTGTACTATGTTCGTTATTCGCGACTTTTTTTCGTGACTATTTTTTTTAGAAAATAGATTTTGAAGGAAAAAGGCTTGCTGATTTCATTCAGTGGGACATTCGCTCATTACTTATGAAAAAATCTTCATAAAAGTTTTATGTTTTCATAGATATTTTTGTAGTGTTTCAAAAGAGTTTCCGTGAAAAATGTGTGTTTTCAATTGTGGAAAACGAAAATATTAGCAGCCTGTACTGGTAGTTTATCCAAATCTTCGTTGTCCTGGATAGATGTCAGTATTCACTAATAAAAGGTTAAGTCACATGTGAAAACATAAAGTGTATAGGCCCCATGAAGCTCATTAAGGATGTCAAATCTGCCGATTGTAAATGTAATCCTATAAGAGAAAAAGTAAACAAAGAGTGAATGTAAAGGGAGAACAAGTTGACATCCTCAATGCCAAGTACTGCCAATTAAAAAAAAAATAAATGAATGTCGGCTGGCCGCTTGGCTTAATTTTATTCAGTAAATGCTGGTTAGATGTCATTTCCATAAATTTTTTGGTGCATTGCATTATATATTGTAGTATTAAAATAAAACACAGCTATTGATGTAGGTCGTTGGCTGTTGCAAATGGTTCATTTGGTCCAGAGTTTATAATACTAATTTTAATTTTAAAATACTTGAAAATTGTTTCGTAGTACGTTTCTGGTTATTTATCCAGAACTTCGTTATCCTGGATAGATGTCATTTTCATACATATTTCATTATACTGCACTTTGTAGTAATACAACAAAACACTGCTAATGTACATCAGATGTAAGAATTAGTCTTTGTGTGTGAACATTCCATATGCTTGTTAGAAGTTCTGGACAAACGCTAGGTGGCATCACCTGAAAAAACAAAAAATAAATAAATAGACGGCATTGTTTAAGCGACAAGGCAAACCGTAAATACATTAATTTCTCGTGTTTGGTACAAACAAAAAAAAAAAAAAAAAAACATGTCTTCATCTGTACACTGCCAATTATGGATGGGCAGCGTAAGTATTAAAACCAAATATTTAAGAGTAGATCATTTCCTATGTGTTTTGCATTCCGATTATTGTGTTCTTGGTCTGATTAACTTTTATGGGGTCTTGAATCCGGCTTTTATTGATTTTCTTGCAGCTGGAGCCTTATATGACGGAGAATTTCGTAATTGCTGCCTTTCGAAAAATGGGAGAGGATCCAACTACGGTTCGCCTAATGCGTAACAAATATACTGGTGAACCAGCTGGCTATTGCTTTGTAAATTTTTCCACGGACGAAAGGGCCATGGATGCAATGCATAAATTAAATGGAAAACCAATTCCCGGTACAAATCCCATAGTTCGTTTTCGTCTCAACAGTGCCAGTAATTCCTATAAAATGCCTGGAAACGAAAGGGAATTCAGCGTTTGGGTAGGAGATCTAAGTTCCGATGTGGATGACTATCAATTGTACAAGGCATTTTCATCAAAGTACACATCAATAAAGACAGCAAAAGTTATCATAGATAGTTCTGGGTTCTCCAAAGGTTATGGTTTTGTACGTTTTGGCATTGAAGATGAACAACAGTCTGCCCTGTACGATATGAATGGATATATTGGTCTTGGATCAAAACCTTTAAAAATTTGCAATGCTGTACCAAAACCAAAAAGTGAATTAGGCATTGCTCTGGGAACTAATAATAGTAACTACGGTTATGGTGGCTCCGGCCCAACAACAGCCACCAGTACTTCAAGTGGTGCAGACTACACACAGTATTATGATCCTAGCTCTACATATTGGCAAGGTTACAATGCATGGCAAAACTACTACGATGCTTCGGGTACTAGTTCTGCGGATCCTACAAGTGCATACTATCAGCAAACCATGGCCCAATCCCATTCGAATCCTCAGACATTGGCAATGCATGCAGAAGCTTGGAGTGCACAACGCAGTGCACAATACGAACAGCAAAGTGCAGCAGCTGCAGCAGCCACAGAGGAAGAAGATAACTATGCATTAGTGGAGCATAAATATACACTGGATGTGGAGAAAATGAATCGCGAGAGTCTAGATTCCGATAGAAATCTATACGACGCATTAGAAAGTTCAAAATGGTTGCCGTTGGAGCAGTTGGAAGCATACTAAAAGAGTTAGAAGTTATAGTACCTATATGAATATATTTTATTTTCTACATCAAAAATAAATACATAATAAATTATATAAAAAAACTTAATATTTTTTAAGCGAATGAGTTTTTGGGTTACTCTATGTCCCAGTCTGAACCCAAAAACCAATGCTTTCGATAAAATTTATTATTTTATTACATTGATTATACTTTAGAGCGAGGAGTTCAAGTAGGATCATGGGAATTTGTATGCCAAAAGTTCTTACTAAGCTTTCTTACTTACTTTCTTTGAAACTGCATTGCAACTTAGTTGACTGGATATTGCAAAACTTAAAATAAGTCGTAGAAATAGTCTAACCCTTGACCCAATTCCCATATTGAAATGCCAACTCCAAGTTCCTGAGCTAATTTAAGTCTTTCGTGTATTGAAAATAGGGTAGGATAAAAAACGTAATGGCGGCCAGTGTGCGTTCTGAAAAGAATAAAACGATAAAATCATTGACAATTTTTTTTTTGTTTTAATAAAAACCTACTTGACTTCAAAGAAATTTTCCACATCTTTTTCATCCAAAACCAAACGTTTCTTTAAGTGTTTAAGTAAGGACAAATAATCTCCAGATACAATGGGTCCACCACCATCGGGTGTATAGTCATTACCGTACATATTTAGACCCATTAAAATCTTACTTCTTTGTTCCTCGGATTTGGAAGGTACTATATGCTCTATGGATTGCTTTATCCAATACATAGGGGAGTTTGCTCCTGGTCGTTGCACACTCGAAAAGTCGTATGTCATAAGAGAAAACTTATATACATGCTGATATAATTGCTCAAAATGATAACTCGTAAAAATATTTTCCATTTGTTGCCTATATGGCGGAATGACAAGTATAACTTTTAAATCTCTTGCTGCTAAAGCCTCACTGAGATCAATGGTAAGTTTAAGTAGAAATTTGTCACTAACATGTCCGGCCAATTGCAACCAGTATTCCAACACAACACCGTTGAAGCCATGCTCCACGCAGGTTTGTATTAAAACATTCACTAGTTTATTTTTTTCCTTTTCCGATGTGAACAATTTGTTGAAATCCTCATTCCTAAAGTTTTCAAAAAGAAATCTAGGAAAAACTGAAATAAAAAAGATACATATATACATATGTATGTCTATATGAATGTCATTGTAGCTGGCAAAGACTTACATGATGTAGTCCCAATTGCAGTTTTTCCCTTGTCTCGTACCGTTTTCATCCAACGTGCATCAATATCATGTGTTCCTTGAATTTTATAGGCTTCTCCGTGTTTGACAATTTGAAACCATACTGGAGATATGATATCAAATTTCATGGCGAATAGTTTTGCTACATCGTAGCCATGTGAATTCCACTACATTTTGAAGATCCATTAGTTGCGGGATGTAATGCTGTTGGAAAAAAGCTTACCGGTGTAACAAATCCCAAAACCGTTCCATTGAAATTTCGAACTGTGGTATCTTTATAATAGGCACCACAGTTTATTAATATTTCCTTTGAAGTTGGTTCTTGTTGTATCAAGTCCAAGTCAAAAACGCTTAAATCGGATGGGCCGGTCTTAACTTTTGGTGCTGTTTGTTTTTTCCCAGGTGTTATTGTAGCCACAGCCAAGCTTATATAACATGCCAATAGCAACAATTCCAATATTAGGCTTCCTTTCGCCATAGTAACTCCTTGTGAGTCTGCAAGGACGGTACACGTAAAAACAAAATACCGGTCGGAGTGAAAAAGAAAACACAGCCCCTTATGGGATGCGTTTGCCTAGTTGTGTCAAAATATCGACATATGGTTTCAAACTGTAAACATTCTAATGCAGAGTTTCCATGGCACATCTGATGTATGGTCATTGTAATAGTATTAGTGAAAACAAAGGTGTTTTCTTCACATTCATTTAATTTTTTTCGATGAATGACGTCTATCGATTACCGTTTACAAAGAAATATGTAATCGTAAATTGACAGATATTGAAAAACACATTCTGTGACAAATAAGGTTAAGAAACGAAATTCAATGTTAAGAAAGTAAAGTATGAAAAAATAAATAAAATCAAAGAAAATAACAAATCCATATACTGCGGCACGCCGTTCGGACTCGGCTATAAAAAGGAGGCCCCATACCATTGAGCTTAAACTTGAATCGGACTGCACTCATTGATATGTGAGAAGTTTGCCTCTGTTCCTTAGTGTTCCTTGCCTCTGTTAAAAGTGTATGCGTCCCGCGTAAACAAGATCAGTTATCGCTAAAAATCAAGGGAGCAACCCACTATTGATTAAACAGTAATGTGTTATCGTTACTTAACAGATCTTAAAAAACAAAGGGGAGTCCAAAATAAAGTAAAAAATGAGTGGAAAATTTTGGTCAAAATAGCAATAGCAATAGCAATAAGCAATATGAATAAAATTAATTTATCACATAAACTCCACATAACATTGTCCTGTTGCATGCCTTGTGACTCTATGGCCTCGTGTAAACTTCGTATTTGTTTTTATTGATTATATTTATCGATAACTGCTTTTGTATTTACAACAACTAGCCAGTTGTCATCACTATAGAAAATAGCGCCAATTTTCCATTTCCATGATTACTTACCTATTTCGAAGAAAATTGTGGAATTTGTGAATAAAAAACTAGTGTTTCTATCAAAAAGTCAACAAAAATGAGTCCCCAACAAAAAAACAATGATGAATCTATTGACGATGATGCGGAATTA
The DNA here is from genome assembly GCF_963082655.1 of Stomoxys calcitrans. Lineage (NCBI taxonomy): Eukaryota > Metazoa > Arthropoda > Insecta > Diptera > Muscidae > Stomoxys > Stomoxys calcitrans. The sequence goes on along the minus strand of NC_081554.1, from coordinate 57,622,035 downwards.
TTGGCTCTGGAGAAACTTCTCGCAGATGCCGAAGAACAAGGCCGGAAACCTACATCAGAAGAACAAAAAATTGACGAGGAGAAAAGTAAGCCCAGTGTGCCACGTCTACGTGAGGACAGCACGTTTGCAGATGCCTTCAGTTATGAAGTGGATACACAGTTGGCCTCTAAAGCGGCCAAAGAGGTGGAGAGTCGCATGGAAGATGTAGACTCTTCGGATGATGAAGAAATACGAAATTTTCTGGAGAGAAAATACAATGAGTATGGATCGGATGTTAACAAAAAATTGAAGCAACAGAATGATGCTGCTAAAGAGTCGAGAATTGAGAAAGAAGTCAATGCAGCCATAAAGCAAAACGAGGCGGAGGAAAAGAGAAATGGAAACTTTGATATGCATATAAAAAATCCTCACAATCCCATAAAAAGACAAACGCTTATAACAAATTCTTTTAAGGCAACCGTTAAACACCCAGAAACTTTAGCGGATACTCACCCAACTCCTTCAAACAGTACCCAAAGTTCCGTGTACATGGACCCTATATTTGGTCTGCGTATAATAAAGCCATTGGTATCAAGTACCCTTTTGAAAGAAAGAATGGCTGGGCGACAACCTGTGGCTTTCTCAGCCATTGCCTTTCATGTGCAAAGGGGCGATCTAACCAAAGATTGGGTAATAGGTGCAGTACTCACTCGCAAGGGCAACACTCAAATGACAAAGAAGAACAAACCATTTTGTATATGGCAGTTGTCAGATTTAAAGGGTGAAATGAAGACTGTGTCATTATTTCTTTTCGGAGGAGCATACAAGGAGCTTTGGAAAACAGCTCAAGGAACCTGTGTTGCTGTACTTAATCCCACCATTTTTGAAAAGCGTGCAGATAGCAAAGATGTTGCTTGCTTGTCAATAGATACTGCGGCTAAAGTGATGATACTGGGCCAGTCCAAAGACTTGGGGGCATGTAAGGCAGTTAAACGTAACGGTGAAGTTTGCAATGCTCTGGTCAACTTAAGCGAATGCGATACTTGTGTTTTTCATATGAAGCAGGAATTCTCAAAAATGTCCAAACGCTCAGAATTGCAATCGGCCAATGCTGGTCGTGGACTACAAGATTTGCGTGACAAAGTGTTGGGTAAGTCGGAAGTTTTCTATGGTGGTCAATCATTTACTGCTGTTCCGGCTCGCAAAAGCGCTAAGTTGACTTCCAAAGATAGCCAGAGAATAAGTAGTTTATCTGAATATGCCATATCGCCCTTTGCCGGTTCCGTCAATCATACATCCAAAGCAAAGAGTGATGTAACAACTATTCCCTATGCTGCACGTGAAGGTCCCGTTTCAAAAATAGCTGGCAATGTTGAAGCTTCAAGAAAACAGCGGCTAAAAGATATAGAACGGCTACAGATTCTGCAGGCGGAATCAGCAAGGAGTGGATCACCCTCTAGCTCTACACCGAATACACCACAAACAAGTAAGGCCAATGAGTCATTGAGTAGTCAGAAAAAATCACCAAGCACGCCCTTAACACCCTCAACACCATCTGCTGCATCTAGTTCATTTTCCACATCATTCACCGCTGTACCAGAAAAATTTAAAAATCGAGAGTTTTCCTTTAGCGCCAAATCGCCATCTCTTTCTAGGGAAAATTTTTCTCTTGAGGTTAATATCGGGGAGCGACGGGCGTCCATGGCAAAACAAAAGGCTTTGGACATACTGAAAAATAAACCCATAAAGAAAGCCGATCCCAATTCCACACGTGGCACCAAGGACGGCAAACGAAGGGCCATCGATGATCTCAACGAGCAATTTATGAGTCAAGAGGCAAAAAAACAAAAAGTAGACGAGGAGCTAAAGGAGCAAGAGCGTAAAAGTCGTATACAACGCATTATGGATGCCACATCATCGCACACCAACTTAATTGACATGCGTGAACGTGAGGAACAGGAGAAATACTTTAGCAAGCTGGAGAAAAAAGAGGCTTTGGAAGAGAAAATGTTGCAAACCTATAAAATGCCTTGCAAAGCGGTTATATGTAAATTATGCAAATATACCGCCTTCTCAGCGGCCGATCGTTGTAAACAGGAACGACATCCCCTCAAAGTAGTCGATGCCGAAAAACGTTTCTTCCAATGCAAAGACTGTGGCAATCGCACGGCTTCCGTATTTAGGCTACCAAAAACTTGCTGCTCCAACTGTCAGAGCTCTAGATGGGAAAGATGTGCCATGATACGCGAACGTAAGGTGGGAACTGGACCCGAAGTACTCTCCTTGCGTGGCGACGAAGAGATGTTCATTGGCAGTGTTTCTGGCAAGGCAAATTTAAATTTGGCTGTTCCCGACGATTAGGTAATTTTAACACAACATTTTATTGAGATTCGTTGTTCAGTTAGAAATAGCAATAATGACTTAGTTTTTATTAAAATTTTAGTTGTAAGACTTTTTAAAAAAATTTTAAATAAGATTTAAAACAAAAAAAAATAATCTGTTGGGGAAAAACGCATTCAATGATTTTTTAAGCAGGCGCTAAAGAGAAAATCTTATAAATTGTTGAGGATAATTAAAATTGGCAGTTAAAACAAGTGGTCCTAATGTTGAACTACTGCTCGACATCAAAGGCATTGGCAGTGATATGACTGGGGCTGCAACCCCTGACAGATCTCAAAGCCGACTCTGCGAAATTTAGGGTCAAATTTCCATCGACTCAAGATCAGGGAGTTTTGGCCACTCAATTTTCTGGGCAGGGTGCTTTGGATACGTTACAACCATCACTTCATTAATCCGCACTTTTATACATATATTTTCCTTCTTATAATCAACACAACTGGATTAGCTTCAGATTTCTAAGTAAAACAAATAAATGCTCAAATTCCGCACCTGTCTTAAGGTTGCGGAAACCTCACGATGCAATACAGCGCGTCGTTGTCTAAAAACACACAATAAGCAGGAACGATTTACTCAATTCGTAACAAAGTTTGAAAATGTTGTCAAAGAATTAATAATAACATTTTTATTGAATCGATATTTCGTTACATCTCGTTACAAATGTTTTCCCCTTTTCAATGGTAGTTGCTAAAAAATATTATTTTTTCAGTTGCATAAAATTATATTCAATGCTTAAATAAAAAAATTAAATTTTGAAATATCTTCTTATTTGAATATTTTACATTTTAATATTTTACATACATTTTTCCATATTCTAAAGGTATGCAAAATAAACAATAATAACAAGGAGGGTACTTTGGCAATTGGACAATTGGAAAGTGTAATATACCAAAGCAAATTCTAAAGTAATAGCAAAAGATAAAAGATAGACATTCTTCAATCAAGTTTGTTTGTTTATTAGCGCAAATATCTATTCAGTCAATTCAATTTAATTCAGTGCAATTCGGATTACCGCTCACATTTATTATAAGCTAACGTTTTCCGAGAAGTTATTATTAAGGTAAGTAAAAGCCTAATATAGAGTACATATATCATGATTGAAAGCCCATACACTATAATTATCCGTCATAAAAGGCGTTCGACAAGATTTTGGATGAGTTTTTATTCCATATTAAGTAATTTTAACAACAATTGAAACAGATGTCGTTGTTGTAGCAGCTGATTTGGGGGTGTAACGCAGTCCTTGGTAAGGAATGATCCTGGATTAATCCCGGAACGTTGTTGTTCTTGTAGCAATGTGTTGTGTTCTATCTTTCGTCTGCTTGATTCTGTTGAATATTCAGATCCAGAAACTCTGCGACTAAGGTGGGTGCGTCCAGAGGGATCTGGGTCTGTGACAAGTGGGTCAGGCTGGGAAGTTAGGCTTGCCGGATGGTCGGGATTATCCCGACTTTCTCTGGCTATCCCGACTTTCGCTGGCTATCTCGACTCCCGACTATTTGACAAAACATATGGAAAATCCCGACTTTTGGATTCGACACATCAAACGACCCGGAAGTATATACGAGGGACTTTTGCCCAATGAATTTTGTACAGGGTTTTTCAATAAGAGCGCTACAAACGTTATTTTTTTTAAATAAAGGGTGATTTTCTAAGAAGGGTGATTTTAAAATTCAGAAGAATGCATGAAATCTTTATTTGAATCGATAGAACAGTCCATATAATTTAATGTTTGAAGATTATTTCATTCAAATGTTGACCGTGACTGCGCCTCAAATGGTCCATCCGCTTAGTCCAATTATGGCATTCTCCCGAATAAATGCTTCAATGTTGTCTTCCAATGCGTCAATTGAATCGGGCTTGTCTGTATAGACATAAGCTTTAACATAGCCTCACAAAATAATTGTCTAAAGGCCTTAAATCGCATCTAGGCGGCCAATTGACCGCTCCCGAACGTGAAATAACATGTTCACTGAACTCGCCTCTCAATAAGTCCATTGTTACGCGTGCTGTCGTCTTGTTGAAACCACATGTCATGCAAGTCAAGCTCCTACATTTTGGGCAAAAAAAGTTGGATATATCTCAGGCTAGCGCTCACCATTCACATTTACGTTACGCCTCATCTTTGAAGAAGTACCGTCCAATGATGCCACCAGCCCATAAACCGCACCAAACTGTGACTTTTTCTGAATGCATTGGTAGCTCTTGCAATGCTTCTGGCTGATATGCTCTCTAAAATTATTATTAACGTACTCATTGAGTCAAAAATGAGCTTCGTCCTTGAAATGAAAGTAGCGCGCGATGAACTTTTTCTGAACAGAGCACGCATTTTGAGAATAAAATTCAATAATTTGCAAGCGCTGTGTGTTGTAAGACGATTCATGGTTAAATAATAGACAAACCTGAAGATGCTTGACAGTGAAACGAAACACGAAACGTGCGTGAGCTATTTAAACCAAAACAGTGTTGCCATAAAGATAATAGCTAAAAAATTACCCTTTATAACCATTTTTTCTGATGCCAGATATAATTGGATCTGACCATATCAACTGTTTTTACTCGGATGATTATTCAGTTAAAAGTTATACAGTTTGGATGTCAAAAAATGTGAAAAAAGTGTATTTTTTGAATTTTTTGGTCAAAAAAGTATTTTCATTGATTAAAATTGTTTAATGAAAAAAATTGTTTAAATACCTTAGTTTTTTCTTTTATTTGTTTGTGAAGAGGATATATTGTAGATGCTTTGTAAGCCAAAATTAAGCAAACGGGAGCTACATGTACTTCAAAATCCCTTCAGTTCAAAAATTCCCAGATCCCCCAATTGGGTACATGTTTTTTTACTCCATATATCCCCTTAGCCAATGCAAAAAATTTTTTGCATCTAACAATATGTAGCCTCCACAGCAAATTTACTAAAAAATGCCAATTTGGAAGCCACCTTGCCCGAAACAGATATTTTGGGGATTTTTGTAAAAAAACTCGTGCAGATTTATGGGGGTATACTAATTTCGTCATTCTGTTTGTAACTTCTCGAAATATTCGTCTAAGACCCCATAAAGTATATATATTCTAGATCGTCATGACATTTTAAGTCGATAAGTCGACATGGCTAGATGCCCGTCCGTCCGTCTGTCCATGTTTTGATATAGCTGCCACATAAATCGATCTGGGATCTTGATTTCTTGAGCCACTAGAGGACGCAATTCTTATCCGATTTGACATGTGGTGTTTTGTTATATAAACCGATCTGGGGTCTTGACTTCTTGAGCCTCTAGATACCGAGGGCAGTAAATATGCCCTGCGGAGGGGTTTCCTCAGTTACCGAGGAATAAATTTTTATGTCAGATTCTTACTATACCTTTAAATAGCTTTCATTTGATGTCCTCATTGCCACAATCGTTAAATATGTCCTGTTGAGGTGTTTTGGAGGATGGGAAGGACCCTCAGGCACCGAGGAATGTTTTATTATGTCAGATTTTTACTCTACTTTTAAATAGCCTTCGTTTAATATCCATATTGCCCCAATTGGTAAATATGCCCTGCAGAGGGTTTTGGTGTTGGGAAGGCACCTCAGATACCAAGGATTAAATTTGTATGTCAGATTTGTACACTACTTTTAAATACCTTTTAATTTGATACCCATATTGTCCAAAGCAGTGAAAGTGTCATGTTTGGATGTTTTTGTGGGGGTGGGAGACTCCCGAACACTTAGATTGAAATTTGTGTACCAAGTTCGTACTCTACTCTTAAATACCTTTCATTTGATACCCATATTGCCCCAGTCAGTAAAAATTTGCGTTCGGTTGGGTTTTGAGATGGGTCGTCCCCCAGGTTAGTTGATCCCAACATTTTATACCAATTTCGTGTTTATGGGGTTCCATGAGGTGGTATAGAAAATTTCGCTTAAACCGGTGCAAACATCTCCGAGATGGGGCGTTTTTAAAAATTGTGGTTAGGGGAGGGTCCGCCCCCCCTTCGGATATCAAAAAATGTAGTACCCTTTTTTCACCGGGGGCTCAAACTATGACATCTGTGAAAATTTCATGAAAATCGGTTCAGCGGGATATACTTATATATGGCATCAGATATAATTATATATAATTGGATATGGCAGATCATATTGGATCTAATAAGCTCCAAGTATATCTTATCCAAGATATATTTGGATCTGACCATATCAATTTTTTACCCGGGCACCCAAAATGCCCGTTTCGGGCAAAGATGGCTTGGAAATCGGCTTTTTTTTTATGAATTTTCAAGAGATTTCTTTACTCGTTCTCACACGGCATATTTTTTTTTATTTTATTTCGATATTATCCCACTGTGCAACGTCTCATCATCTTCCCCACATGCCCTACAAATGCTATCACTTGCCGCACCGATTTTACATAAGTGTGCTCGTAGTCTTTTGTGTCCTGTTATGATACCGAAAGCTATCCTGACCTCCTACTTACTTTCTTCCAGTAATAGCCTCGTTTTCTCACAGTCCGAATTTCCCCAGGATTTCGTCGCTCGAAAGGCTCCGGGTAAACCAACTTTATTGACGTCAGTCATGTGGCCTTCACTGCCATATCGTATAAGAAGCTATTAATTTTGTTTGTTTCTCTTTCGAGACGAGCTCAATGATCGGAGATTTTCTTTGCAAATGGAAAAGGAAAGCCAGAGATAGCAACACACACCAACCACTATGGAACGGGTTTCGTCTTTGGTCAGAAGACTTTTCAACCATATTAGGAGCGATGGCTTCAAGGGCCGTGCATTGATGTGTTGTATTTGAATCGTATTAATTGCGAAAACGACTCTATGATACAATTACCACATTAACTTCGCTCGACAACCCTGTCTAATAGCTGTACTTTTTCCCAATGCATGTGTTTTCGTGTAATGACAGACTTTTTTTTCTGCGACAATTACACTACTTCCATGTTGCACATATTTCTGTGCATCTGTATTAATAATAGGATAGTATTGTATGTTAAGTTTAATGTATAAATGTTTATTATTTATTTAATTAATGAATTACAATACAATTTTATGTTATTTTAATATTATATTAAGGGTCTTGTAAGTAAAGTAGCTCAGACCATTTGGTTTATGGTTGCAGACGAGAACTCACGATTACAGATTATTATTTCCATTGATAGTCGAATATGTTATCAACTCCGCTATTCTGGATCCATTACAGTTTTTTTTTGTCAATAAATATTTGCTTAAATCATAAACTCACTTAAAAGGGCATTTTAAATCATAGTGCAACGTTCACATGTTCACCAGATCATGCTTTGATTTAAGTTCTGTTATTTGTTGTTGTTTTTCTAGGTAGCTTAAAAAGGAAATGCAAAAACATGATTTTTATTCAAAAAAAAAAAATTATAACAATAAACAAAATTTATTTTTATACTTAAATAAAAAAAAAAATGCATCTAAAATCAGTCTATCGATCTAAAACGACCATCATACTTAGGCCGTACTTTCATTTTGTTCATTCATGTTGAGTATACTTGAAAATTTAAAGGATATAGTCTTCGATATCTCAACCTTGTCACAATTCTCGGCCATATTTGCCCTGGTGGCCATATCCATATACGAACGTCCCCTTTTCACGGGCAACGAATATACTTCTCGCGACGGCGTTCCCAATGATGATTTGCGTAAACTCATGGGAAACCTAAGGTCATTTTCATAACGCGAGCCCAGTGTGGCTGTTCTGGGATCGTGTAAGGGTCTTGGCAAGTCATAACCTGGGGGCGGCAGAAAACTACTGGAAAATGAGAAAGTGTCACGACTGGAACAGTCTTGTATGTCATATAATATTTTCGGTGGTTTCCATAAGTGATCTATGGCATCCAGCTCCTCTAAATCATTTTCGGCATCCTCTGTAATATTTTCGTCTTTACCAGCGGCAGTGTCTTCCTCCGTGGTGATAGTTTCGTCTTCCCGACAATAGGTGGGATTTGAAAAGGATTTTGTTTCCATTTCCAAAAATTTTATATTATTTCCCACTAGTTTTTCAAATTCCGAGGCCAAGCATTTAAAAGATGGTCTAGCATTGGGGTCATCCATCCAACATGTTTTTACTATGGAATATCTGAAATGACAATTGATGAGGTAATTGAGCTTCCTGAGTTGTCCCATCTAAATATCTTACATTTCATCCGAGCAGTTTTCAGGTTTCTCCATGCGATATCCACCTTTGAGTAAATGATAAAGATTTTGTACTGGTATGCCGGGATATGGAGAAGCGCCCAAAGTAATTAACTCCCAACAAAGAACACCGAAGGCCCATACATCTGATTTTGATGTATACACATTATCGGCTAAGGATTCAGGGGCCATCCACTGGAAGGAATAAATCAAAGTTAAATCCGAAAAAATGTTTCTATGAAAAGTTAATAAAACGAATTAAAATTGTTTCACATATGACCTCAAGCCAGAGCAACTGTTAACAAATAAACAAAAAAACGAGTAAAAGCGTGCTAATATATATGAGCTATATGAAGTTATTGACCGATATGAACCGTACTTGTCATGCCGTACAAGTTATAGGAAAACATCATCTCGAAAATTTGAGGCAAATTGAATAATAACTGAGCTCCCAAGAGGCTCAGAAAGTCAATTTGGGACAGCTATATCAGGCTATGAACCGATTTAGATCATACTCGCCACAGTTGTTGGAAGTCATTCCAAAACGATATGTTCAAAATTTCAGCCAAATCGGATAAGAATTGTGTCCTCTAGAAGCTCAAGAAGTCTAATCGGGAGATCGGTTTATATGGCGGCTATATCAGGTTATGGACAGATTTAGATCATATTTGGCACAGTTGTTGTAAGTCATACCAAAACAAGCTACAAGAATCGGATAAGAATTTCGTCCTCGAGAAGCTCAAGAATTTTAATTGGGGGTCGGTTTATATGGCAGCTATATCAGGTTACAAACTGATTTAGACTATACTTCGCCCAGTTGTTGGAAGTCAGAACAAAACGTTTCATGCTTAATTTCAGCCAAAAAGGATAAGAATTGCGCCCTCTAGAAGCTCAAGAAATCAAGACCTAAAATCGGTTAATATGGCAGCTATATTAAAACATGGACCGATTTGGCCCATTTACAATCCTACCCGACCTAAACTAATAAGAAGTATTTGTGCAAAATTTCAAGCGCCTAGTTTTATTCCTACAAAAATTTAGCGTGTATTCTACAGACAGACGGACGGACGGACATGGCTAGATCGACCTAAAATGTCATGACGATCAAGAATATATATACTTTATGGGGTCTTAGACGAATATTGCGCGGTGTTACAAACGGAATGGCAAAATTACTATACCCTTATGGTGGAGGGTATAAAAAAGTTTCGAGAAAATCTTATATATGAATCGGTTTGTTTCGTATAGACTCAAAAACGTCTGAACCGATTATCGTGAAATTTTCACAGATTATGTAGGTTGCTCTGCAAGGAAACATAGGCTATATAAGGTTTTGATATCGGAAGGTGGGCGGACCCTCCCCCTTATCCCAAAAACCCCACCCAAAATCAAAAGTGGACCAATCCGGACAACATGTGTATCAAATTAAAGGTATTGAAGAGTGGAATAGGAATATGGTATAAAAAATTGGTTCCAAGTACCCAGGAAGGCGCCCTAAGCCCAAAAATCCTCCAAACAGACAAATTGAAAGTTCATGTCAATACAGGGCTCAAATGAAAGGTATTCGGGAGTAGATTACGAATCTGGCGTACAATATCAATACGAAATATAGGGGTTCATATGCGACTCAAATGAAAACAATTTGGGAGTAAATTATGGGAGTGACATGGAAAACAATTAAGGATTTTGTAAGTAGCTCGGAATTCCTAACTTAGATTTTCCTATTCGAAGTTACCTTTTTTGTATTTAGAGCGCACAACAAGCCGATTATTGGCTTTGGTATATGGCCATAGTGGCATAGGGCGGATTAATATTGCACCCGATTTTCAACCTAATCTAACCTAAATTAGCATAGTTACATTAAAATTTGTGTTAAAGTATCTAGGTGGCTCTAAAATTCCTTAAAACAACTCAAATAGGTTATTGTAGGTTATGAAAGGTATTTGAGAGTAGAAAAGGAATATAGTTTTGGGGCCAAGTGTTTGTGGGTAAGCACCCTCTAAATTGAACTTTTTCCCGAACATATAAATATGGGGCTCGAGTGAAAGGTTTTTGGGAGTAAAGAACAAATTTGATACCTTCTACCCCAAAACGCCCTCCAAACCGTACATATTTATCGACTAAGGCAATTTTTGGCTTAAATGAAAGGTATTTGGAGTAGAGCACGAATTTGACATCTAAATTTGAGCGAAATGTTTGAGGTACCATCCCACCCTCAAAAAGCACTTCCCGTCAAATGGATATATAGACCAATCACTACAATATAGGGCTCAAACGAAACATGGCTTATATACCGACTATGCTAATATGGGGCTCAGTAAAAAGTATGGGGCTCATGTAAAGAGTATAGCACGAAGCTTATATTTACTTTATTGGCCAAGTGTCTGGGTGGCGACCTCATCCCCAAAATACACCTCAAACCGGTCATATATACCCACTACCATAAAATGGAGTAGAGCAACAGTTTGCCCACAAACATTTCACTAAAGAAAAGGGCAAATTTCTCATATATCAATGAGTGCTGTCCGATTCAAGTTAAAGCTCACTGATAGAGGGCCTCTTTTATATAGTCCTTACGAGTCCTAACGGCGTCCCACAGCGACATCTCTATGGGGGTAAAGTTTTTACATGACTTCTATTCTATGCCATGAATAGAAGTCATGTAAAAACTACCCCCATAGAGGTGTCGCTCCGGGACCTCACAAATGTCGCCAACACGAGAAGTGGTTAAACAGTGGCGCCCCTTTAGCCGAGTTGGAAGCGTGCTCGGACTGCCAGATTCCCACCACAGTCCTTGATCTGTCGCTACTGTGGTATCACAATGGACTTAGAATTGTCTAAGGGAGTCTATCCAAGACTGCCTTACCTAACCTAACCACCACTTAATATTTTTCCTATGTTCTCGCCAGGATTTGTTCCCACGCGTTTAGCATCATTGGCGGACTTGCTCTCCCTTCAATGGCACGGAATCGATATCCACATTCGGGGCGAAATGTCCTCATCTTAAAACTACCAAAACTGGACTTTTATATCGATCATTGCAATATAGGGCTCAAATAATGGCATATGAGCGTTAAAGAAAGCGCTGCGGAGCGGTACGGCTATGATAATCAAATTTCTACGACATTTTTTTATAAAAATCAATTTTTTTCAAAATTTTCTATAAAAATTAAATTTCAACGATTTTTCTGTAAAAATCAAATTTTAACGAAATTTTTGTATGCAAATCAAATTTCGACGAATTTTCTATGAAAATCAAATTTCGACGAATTTTCTGGAAAAAATTTAATTTTGAAGAAATTTTCTTTGAAAATCAAATTTCGACTAAATCTATGAAAAAATTTGACAATATATAGGAAAATAAAATTTCGACTAAATTTTCTATGAAAATGAAACTTTGACGAAATGTACTATAGAAATCAAATATCGAGGAAATTTTCTTCGAAAATTAAATTTTGAGGAAATTTTCTGTGAAAATGAAATTTTGACTGAATTTTCTATGAAAACTAAATATTGACGAAATATTTGTACGCAAATCAAATTTCGACGAATTTTCTATGAAAGTCACATGTTAACGAAATTTTTTTTGAAAATCAATTTTCGACGAAATCTACAAAAAATGCGAAAATGATATTTCGACAAAATTTTCTATGACAATGAAACTTTGACGAAATTTACTATAAAAATCAAATTTCGAGGAATTTTTGTATGAAAATTAAATTTTGAAAAAAATTTTCTATGAAAATGAAATTTCGGCTAAATTTTCTATGAAAATCAAATTTTAACGGAATTTTCTATGAAACACAAATTTCGACGAAATTTTCCTGAAATAAATATTTATCGAAATACTCAACAATAATCAAATGATGACGAAAATTTTTATGAAAATCAAATTTCATACAATCGGATATTGTCCTTGCGGACCACGGGGTAATCTGTTTTTATTAAATTTTGAGCTAAAATTATTCGTTCTTGAAATAATTCATACAAACGGATATAGTTCGGCTGCAGACCATAGGGTAATCTGTTTCTATTACAAATAGAAAAACAAAAAGGCCTTTTTTTACGTTGGACAGAAAATGTTTTTTTTTGCCTTGTAATAACATTTGACTGGTTTTCTAGATCACGATTTCGTTTGGTACCACCCAAACTCATCAATAGTAGTTGTCAAATGTCTTCTGGGTTGATACTGTGCTCTTAAGAGTATTTTCCTTTTGTATTGTAGTTTTCCAAAACACACTTGCCCAACTGCCACTCTGGACAATCATCGACTGCCATAAGAGTTAGTTTTTAATGTAGGCATATTTGCAACTTACACTGTAAAACAGACCTCTAACTGCTTAGAGGATAATATTATTGAATCTATACTGAGTTGCTGTACATTTATTGAGAAAACATGTACCTAGTACGAGGTGCAAAAATATTCTGACGAAGCGAATTAAATATGCGTCCCTTCCACTCAACGGTGGAAACAACAATAGGAAATGGTATATAGAGTATACTAATCTAGTCATTCCGTTTGTAACACCTCGAAATATTTGTCTAAGACCCCATGTATTCTTGATCGTCTCGACGTTCTGAGTCGATCTAGCCATGTCCATCTGTCGAAATCACGATAGCGGTCGAACGCGTAAAGCTAGCCGCTCGAAATTTTGCACAGATACTAACTTTTGATGTACGTCGTTTGGATTCAGATTTCGATATGGCACCCATATAAACCGACTTCCCGATTTGACTTCTTGAACCCCTGGAAGCCGCAATTTTTTTGGAGTTAATGTTCTGTTATGTCTTCCAATAACTGCCAAGTACGGTTCAAATTGGTCTATAATCTGATATAGCTCCCATGTAAACCGATGTCCCGATTTGACATCTTGAGCCATTACAAGCCGCAATTTTTATCCGATTTGCATGTGGTATTTCGTTATGACTTCCAACAACTGTGCCAAGTACGGTCTAAATCGGTCTATAATCTGATTTAGCTCCCATACAAACCGATCTATCGATTTGACATCTTCAGTCCACACAAACAAGCAATTTTTGTGCGATTCGGCTGAAATTTAGCATGCGACGTTCTGTTACGACATCCAACAACTGTGCCAAGTACGGTCCAAGTCAGTCTATAACCTGATATAGTTCCCATATAAAGCCGTCTCTCGTTCATCCTTGTTGGATTCCTAGAAGCTTTAATATTCGCTGGTTTGACAGAAGTTTATTATGAGAATAAAATTATGCCCTTCAACTCAATTTATTTTGTTTAAATTTTTAGCAGAATCCATGGTGGTGGTGGGCTCCCAAGATTCGGCCCAGCCGAACTTTGCTCGCTTTTAATTGTTTGATTTAATTAATTTACCTTGACTGGAACACGTTCCCTTGATCTTTTCAAATAGGCATCATCTTCATAGACATCACGAGTTAACCCAAAGTCTGAGATTTTACATATATGACCCTCGGCTAGAAGAACGTTGCGAGCTGCTAAATCGCGATGGACCAACTAGAAATGTTATAAAAATATAAAAACAAAATATTATGAGCATTTTTAAGTCTGGGTATAGGATGTAGATTAAATCTGTGGGGTACACTAAGCAAGGTAATGCCATTAGCCCAGCTAATTACTAGTTGCGTGGGCTCTGATATTAAGAGCTTCGAAAAATGGTGTCTAATTTCTCTGCCATAATCTGAGTTGCGAAGGAAGTACCACCGAATTTTATATTTTTAGCAGATTTTTTTATATCCACTTCACTACCGTGCTTAGTGTACCCTGACTAACTAGTTATCCTAAGATTGATCTACTTTTTATTTTCGTATATTTACCTTTATGTCTGTTAGGTAGGCCATACCCTTACAAATTTGCCAAGCAAATGATAGAATACTGCGTACACTCATTGGTTCCATGCCATCGGTGAATTCTGCTCCAGTATATTCAATTTTCCTGCATAACCTCAAATAACTACGCAAAGCTCCAAAACGTGCATATTCAATAATAAGCAGGGGCGTATCACCTTTGGTACAGGCACCCAAAAGTTTAATCACATTGGGATGCGAGACCTCCTGCAAAAGTTGAAATTCGGAGAGTAAAGCCATGTACTCGACAGAATTGGCTCCTCTTTTTAACATCTTGACCGCAACGGTGGTTAAGCCGGTATTGCCGCCAATATCTGTGGCATACCCTTTCATTACTTTGCCAAATTCACCTTCTCCCAGCAGCGAGTCCAAGGCCAGTGATTCGCGTGGAAATTCCCATTTAGAATCGACCACCGAGCTATGGAACGTATAACTGTTTTCCAATTGCACCAAAGGTAGGGTGCCACAATGTGATTCACAGTCGTCTAAAAGATCCCTTTTCATGCTACCACCGTTAGCAGCTTCATGGGCTTTCTTTCGCTCACGAGCAGCTTTTAAGACACCTGCACGAAATACCAGCAGGCATAGGCCGAGAAGCAGCAGCAAGGTTGGACAAGCTATGGCTATAACTAGACATGTTTGGTTACACTCGAAACCTTTTAACAAAATAGGGCTATCGGGGACCTTGTGGGGTTCATCCTTCGCCGTGGTATTAGCCAACAATGGAGATTCACTAACAGCTGGCGGCTCTGATCGGTAAGCATTTTGTTCTACTTTTGCTTCGTTCTTCTGTTGTTTTCGCTTTTTCGGTCTGGGTTCATCCTCATCTAGGGGAGCACAAGCACAATTGCCATTGTCTTCGCAGGTGCAGGTGCCCGAAGCCGAAGATATGCCTTTGCGTTTATCATTCGTTGCCAAGGGACTCAGTATTCGATTGCCGCCTGTACAATCCTGAGGACAAGCAAATGTATTAATCTCCTCCAGGGGATCACAAATATTGTCCGGACAAAAAGTGGCATTTGGAACACAAGAGGCATAATTGGAACTAAAGCGAGCATTGTTGGTACCTCGCCAAATGCAACTGCCACCATTAGTGGCCAATCCACAGAATAACTGACATTGTTTGCGATATTTAATCTGAGCACAGGTCTGACTTTTGGATTTGACTTTATGCTCACAGGTGACGTTGGAGGGACGTCCTTCCATCAAATGGACATTGATGACAAAGGAGCGCTGATGTATATCATGCCAAGTAACATTGAGACTAAGGAACGATGGAAAAGAAAAAAAAAGTACTCTGCATTATATAACCTTAAAACTTCTCATGCACTTACAAGTAAATGGTTTCCGGAGCGAATTTCAGTGCCACAATATCCTTAACATACACAATTCCAGCTGCTGATGTTATACCAAAGGCATCACTGCGATCTTCGACCAGAGTAAATTTCAACTGGGGCAATCTAATGAGATTGCGAAAGTCTGCCGGCTGTGTCACCCGATACATGGGCTGAGCGGTACGATAGACAAATACATCCTTGGGATAGGTGTTTGGTATACTTCGCGTTAGGGTACGCCCAAAACCATCTGAGTTCAAGAGTTCCATATCATCCGTATTAACCACACTCATTTTGCGATTTTGACGTGAACGCAAGGGCAAAGCTTGTGGATGATTAGCTTCGACTATAAGTTCGGGATCGGTTTTTAGGCAAATTTTTGCGGTGGCCTAGAAGATGGGAGAAAGTAGGAAGATTGGTCAATTTTATGTCACTTTAGTTAGCGTCGAAATTTAAAAACAGGAAAAACCAAACACAAGTCATCTAAGATGGAATCACAGACAGACGTATGGGGATGGTGTAATCGTTTTAGCATTTTACGACGAATTTAATATAACGTAGCAAATAAACATTTCATTGAGGTGCAATCGAAGTTTTCAAATCATGTTTGAGCATAGCTGAAGCTTGCTAAATCAGTGATTTTGTCCGGAGATCTTACAGAACCCCTCTACGATGCTTTTAGGGTGGGCCTTAAAAAGTTTTGCAAAAGGCCAATTTATAAATAGTTCCACAGTAATAGCCCGTTTAGTTCGTCTTTCTATCCGCCCGTCCACGCACAGCTGAATTGTTGTTGTTGTAGCAGTGTGTTGTACACTGAGGCCAGTTGAATTGTAGTGTAGTGAAGCCTCCATGATGATAGTAGACACACAGCACTGCGTCACTTTGGCTAAGCGAAGAAGTCTCAAGAAGTCATATCGAGATATCGGTACTTAGGGGTGCCATATCACCATACTGACCGATTCGGATAAAACTTGGCATGGAGTTTGGAAGTCCTAAGATAGGGGTTTGGGCTAAATTCAGCCAAATCAGGTAAATATATAGGCTTCTAAAGGCTTAAGAATTCAAATCCGGGGATTGGTTTATATGGGGGCTATATCTGTTTATAGACAGAGTCGGATCATTCTTGGCATGGATGTTGGAAGGCATTAGTCAAGTCTTTGTTCTAAATTTCCTCCAAATCGGTAGAAAATTGAGGGTTCTAGAAGTCAAATCTGGGGATGGGTTTATATGGGGGTCGACCGATTCGTATCATACTTGGCACGGATGTTGGAAGCCGTAACACAAGTCTTTGTTCCAACTTTCCTGCCAAATCCGGGGATGGATTAAATCCGAGGATCGGTTTATATTGGGGGCTATATCTGTTTATAGACCGATTCGGATCATACTTGACATGGAGGTGGAACTCAAGTCTTTGTTCCAAATTTCAGCAAAATCGGATGAAAATTGATGCTTCTAAGAGCTGAAGGGTTTCTTACCAAAAGATGCATTACGGCAGGCTTGGGATCTGTGGATCGGATGAGTTTTACTGTCTCTTCTACTTTGGAATATAGCCGTTAACATTATATTATTGTCTCTGGAAGAAAAAGGCGTAAAAGTGGTGATGACGTGGCAGTTGCGGTTAGGGGAAAATTTCCCAGCACTCTAAATGATATACTTCTGGAAGCTCTACGTGCAACAGCAAAGTGGGCTTCCGAAAGTGGTCTAGGTATGAATCCGTGCAAGACAGAAGTAGTTCTTTTCAGCAATAGACACAAGTTGCCTACTGTCTCCTTGGGTGGAATGTTCCATGTACAGAAAGCGCAAAATACATGGGTGTTTTGCTGGACAGGAAATTGAACTTTAAAACCAACATTTTGGAAGGGGCAAGCAAGGCCACTCTTGCCCTATACACCTGCAAGAGAGCCATTGGCAAAAGTTGGGGGTTTTGAACGCGGGTCATGCATTGGGTATATACTGCAGTTGTCAGACCTATAATGCTATATGGTGTTGTGGTTTGGTGGACGGCGCTTCAAAAGTCCACCTACTGCTGTATAATTAACCGAATCCAAAGCATGGTTTGTTTGCATCACAGCCACACTGAGGACGACACCATCTGATGCACTGAATTTAATGCTACATCTGGACATTGTGGCTACCACTACTGCCGTGAGGTTAAGGGAGTTGCCGTGACAGTGTAGATTACACCCTCCCTGAGCCGCTTTTTTTTATAAAAGGTACGGTACCACTATTCCTGATAGAATCGATTGGAAGTACGATATCCCTGGTAACAAAAGTTACATTGACTTCTATACGGATGGTTCCAAACTAAACGACCAGGTGGGCTTTGGGGTGTACTCCAAAGATCTAGAACTGGTCATATCGAAAAGGTTACCCGACCACTGCAGTGTGTATCAAGCGGAGATCCTTGCAATTAAGGAAGTGGTGGAATGGCTAAGATATAATGTCATTACGACGACTGGCATAAATATCTTTTTAGGCAGCCATTAAATCCCTGAAAAAGGTATTTCTGAACACAAAAACCGCTGTCGACTGTCGGAGATCTCTCAACGAGCTGCTGAACAGTTCAAAAATCACCTGTTCTGGGTACCGGGCCACAGAGATATCCCAGGGAACTGTAAAGCGGACGAGCTTGCGAGACTAGGAACTACCCAACACATTCTAGGGATACTGGAATCTGTGAGTATGCCTCTATGTAAGCTAAGTTTTCAGGACCAGGCTCGAAGGACAACGAATGAAAGATGGTCACAAAGAGGATGCTGTGAGCATTCCAAAACTATGTGGCCTAATCTAGACTTGAAGAGGTCTACTGCTTTGCTGTCATTGGCTAGAAAAGACCTCTCAGTTATTATGTCCGTCATGACAGGTCACTGTCTAATCGGAAAACATGACATGAGCTGACAGACTGAAAGTTCCCAGCAACGACGTTTGAGAAGCTGTGAGGGCATCGAAGAAGAATATACTTTAGTGTGTGTCCCGTACTAGCAGTCAGAAGGAGTTCCAATTTAGGTTATCATTTCTTTGAGAACCTGTCTGATTTAGCGAAAGTGAACATTCGCAAGTTATTGGGCTTTTTAAGCGAAGACATTTTCCTTCTATTATTATCATTCTATTGCTATCACAATGGACGAAAAGTCCAAGTGAGTCTGATGGCAGACTGCCACTTAAATCTAACCTAACCTACCCAACGGGAAAGTTCAGGAATAAAAGCTGTTTCTAAAAGGCCTTGTTTTGGAGTCAAAATACATGCCAGAGACCTTCCCTACTCCTTGCTATTAAACAAGGCGTAAGGTCTTCCCTTCTCATATCTAAAAGTGGGGCTTACAGAAGGCCATATGCGCGAGGAGGTTTTGAACGTGTAGGAAAACAAAAATGCCCTCTCAATTTTATTTGAGAGAGACAGTATAACTTTAAATTTTTCTCTTTGGAATCTCCGAAAATCTATTTTTAGAATGAGATTTTATTTTTATTTTACATTTCCGAAAACTTAATTTACCTTCGCCGGGATGTGATCAGTCGACCCTCTGTTTGCTAAACCTAAGTGCCAGTGCTATCTACTGGGCTATCGCACACCGAACAATGATTTCGAATATGAAGGTTTTCTTTTCTTCTTTTGAACGATGTGAATTTTTTAAAGTGAAAAAGATTCAATCAAAGGTCATATGCAAGGCAAAATATAGAAGGGCCTTTAGAGTTTGTTTTGCTTTGTTGAGGTTGAACTATAAGCCTTATGGAAGGTTTCTAAATGTGAGTCCTTCTCAAGTTTCCCGCTGGGTACTTATATCCAAACAGGGTAGCCTACACTACTACAGTGAGGTAGTGTTAAAGTCACGTCATGTATAAACAAGTCTCCAGAACAAAAGTAGCCAGTGGACAGCTTGGTGTGCCTAAGACACTGGAGCAAGAAGCCTATCCGGTCTATCCATCTTACTTCTCCCCACGGTAAAATGGTGCTCCGATATTATTTTTATCCAAGAGCTATTTAGCAACTGCCTGAGCAGTTCTATCCATCTGTCTGAGTTCGCTTATTGTGGTGTTCGTCGAGAAAGAGCAGGAACCACGTTGCAAGTTGTCGAGTATTTATCACATTAATAGCCTGATTTTAGTTTTTAAGAAGGCATTTCTTGAACATTACCGTGTTTTTCGCTTGTCCATCAATTGTATCATCACTGGCCTGTAGAGCAAAACAGTACGAGGGCTGAGTGGCAATGCCATTCCGAGAAAATCGGATTTCTGTGTAGAGAGTGGAGAAAGAAGAACATTTAGTTATAGATAAAAAATGGATTGGGTGTCTTTCACTCAATAAACTTACGACAGCTTATTATGGTATTTCTTTTCCTGGGATATTCTCCTTCGTAGACATTGCAAACTGCTCGTACCAAATCGTTGGTGTCATTGATAATTTTATACGTCTGATGGACATTGGTGGCCACCGAATCCTTGTCAACAAATAAAATTCTTTCACCAACATTGTCGTTCTGAAAAAGAAAAAATTATGAAGGAAATATAAATACTATATTAAATTACAAAGGAACATTTAGGATATGTTGGCAAGATAGCCAGTTCGAAGAAAACCCTTAGATGGAAAGTCTATGTCCCTGTAGACTTGAAAATTAACAAAACAAGTGATGAACAGTCTCCTCCTGAAACTTATCAAAACAATTTCTATAGTAATGATTATTTGGGGTTCTTTCACGATAGGGCGTGTCAGGCGTGAATCACGCGTGGGTCACGTGATTCGTGAGTGAGATCCAAATCCATGATCGTGATGGCATTAAAATTCTTCGTGCATGAGCGTGAGTGAGTGAAATCACGACTCACGAGAAAATTACGACTCACAAGACACCTGTGACTCACAAGCCACTTACAACTCACGAATCGCTCACGACTTACGAGACACTCAAGACTCCCGAGAAAATCAGAGTTTTCTGCAGCCCTTTCTTAGACGAACCAGTTCTGGGTACCACCATGGTGGTCGCTGTTTGCCCCTTGGTTAGGCTCTAGGAATTGCTGACACAAGCGAATCATTCGGGGCTTCGTTTTCTGGTCTAGAAGGGAAATTCGGCCAGAATGTATGCTAAAATTTATCGACGTTAATAAATCTCCGGGCCCGGACGGTATATCAACACTTGTCCTTCGTAAGTGTTCTTCGACGCTTGCTCGTCCATTACATAATCTTTTCAATCTTCAGCCCATCCCCAAAAACGGTGGGTCGAACAACCCTGTGAATTACTGGCCAATTGCGATATGCTCCGCGCTGTACAAGGTTTTGGAGAGAGTCCAATGGCCTTCTTAGCGATAGATAGTATTGGTTCCGCGGAAATCGCTCTACGGGAGACCTAATGACATTTCTGTCGGAACGTTGGAGTCGCTGTATCCACCAGTTAGCTAAGAGTAAGGTCGTGGATCTGGATATTCCCGAGGCATCTGATAGGGTCTGGCAGGGTGCACTTTTATCAAAGCTTGTCGTTTTTGGAGTCGGTAATAAGTTCGTTCGATTTATATCGAGCTTTCTCAGATACGAGTTGTTGTAGATGGGTTTTCATCTGATGATTATACACTGACACAAGGCACAAGTGTGCCACAAGGCTCTGTACTTTCCTCTTCCCTTTTTCTTATTTTCATTGACGATCTATTGGGTCAGACTTCGAATCCAGTCTGCTCATTTGCCGATGACAGTAGTGTGTGTCATTCATATTCATTCGACCATAGGCTCAGTCCTCAAGAAATTGTGGACAGGAGAAGCATTATGGATGAGATCCTCTCTGAGGAATTGTCCGCCATTTTCGAAGTGGGGTAGAATAAACAGAGTAGACTTTAACGCACAGAAGAAGCGATTTACTGACCCACTACAATCGTCGATATTTATCGATGGTATAGGTATTAAGCAATCAGTTGCTCTTGATGTTCTGGGCATGACGATACAATGTGATGTCCGCTGGTCAAAAGCGTATTCGAAATGTCGCAAGAAGCATTCAAGTGTTTGGGCTTTCTTAGGCGGTGTAAGAAATATTTCACCTCTTCTGATCTTTTCTATATCTATACTACCTACATCAGGCCGAGGGTGGAATATAACTCTCATATATGGGCAGGAGCTTCAAAACCATCCTTGGAGCTACTTGACCGGGTTCAACGGAAAGCGATGGTGTTGATTGTGGACAGTAGAGTATCCAACTCTAGTGCCTCTCTTGCACATCGTCCGAATGTGGCTATCGTTGTACTGCTCTATCGTTATTTTCTTGGCGTGTGTTCCAGGGATATTCGTCATCCTATCCCTTACGTTAGGATGTTCACCAGGAATACAAAACTTGCCAAGAACTCACACCCGTTTGTAATTGATTGGCCAGTCAGTTGAACCATGCATTGCCGAGAACGAACCATTCGTATGTGGAGTCGACTTCCGGCTAATGTCTTCCCCACCGACATTGACGTTCAGAAATTTAAGACGAATGTCAATAAACACTAGACCCTCTTTCTGCATATATAGGGGACATCCCTTAAGTGTTGGTCACATGAAAAAATGGGAGAAGAAAAACATTAAGACTACTCTTTGTAACAATACAGGCTCTGTGTTTTCCATTCCTCGTACCTTTGAGTTCAGGAATATTTAGTCCACGAACCATTCCTCCACATACCCTCGGTTCCTATATAAGCACCACGTCAAATCTTCCTGCCATCAGAAAGACCTTTAGTGCCGCCGAATCGGCCTTGCAATTGTGGAGATTTATTTGAAGAAACCTGAAACAACCACACCGACTCTATACACCTGTTTCAACTTTTTGAATCCGAAGGATACAGCTCTAACAGACTAGTTGAGGTTTGCGAGAGAGCCGGAGTGTACTCCGAATGGTGCATGTCTCCTATCGCCGTCAGCCTCATCCAATCTACCGATCTTCCAGTCGGTGGTTGAAAGATTGGATCTCTCCAGTATGGATTCAGGATTCTGAGGAATCCTTTGTATCCCAGCGTTTGCAATTGGTCGAGAAGGAATATCTTCCTTCTTGACTAAATCCAGTGCGCCTGGCCAGATCTCGCCAATTTTTTAGGGCGCAACGATACATCTCAATTGAGATACAAGACTGTATCGTCACAAACCCGTAGGGAAATCCGCAAAGACATCGATGTATACAGATGAAATCCTATTGATTTTCCCTCTCCAAGTGTTCCTAGGTATGCAGCCCTGTTCTTCTCCCTTGTCGACAACTACCATCACCAAGCTTTTCTTAGCGGCAAAGTTTCTTGAACCCATATTACTATAGTTCGCCTAAAATTCATTCGCACCAAGCCTCTCAATAAACCTGAGAGCGATACGCCTTTTTTTTATTCCAACCTCTTGAAGATCGTATTGGTTTGCCGGAGAAGAATGATGGCCTAGGCTAATTATAGGCATGCGAAGGTGTCGTCGTCAAAAGCCCTTGCTGATCAGGCGGCTAGTGCCTGGGGCAGCCGCTCCACAAGTCGAGTTTTCAGTAGTAGTCTACATGCTACAGCCTGATACCACCACCGCCGCTGTCGGGTCTTTTGAGTCCATTTTAAGCCTACTCTACCGCTCCACTGGAAATAGACGCAGATCATCAACCGCCTTATGGAAAACACTATCGTAGCTATTCTTGAGTAGCTTAAAATTTTCTCCGAAAATAACAAGCTTCTACATATTGCAGAATATTCTTTCGGAGCGAAATAACAATTCGTCCGCTCCACTCAACTTACTTAATTATTTTGAGAACTTACCACATAAAAGTAGGCACTTTCCATGGGAAAATTGATCACCGATGACTCGTTCAACAATACTGGTCCATTGTCGTTGCGATCGATTATTTGTATATTGATCAATTTACGAAATTGTTCAGTTCTATTTGATGTAATCTTCACCAGACAGTTGATATCCACCGAAAGATTGGTTTGTTGAGCAAAATCCAATGATTCATAATCCAGCGATTGACGAGTTATCAGCAGATTATTCCTTAGAGTGAATATGCTGGAGGCATTCAGTAGCTGATATCTTAAATCCAAATAAGGGCAAAGATATTTAGCACCTCTGGGGTTGAGTGATCCCACTAGTAAGGGTTTGAAATTTAAATTTCCTTTTGCGGGCACTTGAATATCCTCCATAATAATGTATTGGGCCGAAGACCAAAAACATATGTTTTCCAAATCTTCACAGTATTCTTGTTCTGACAAGGGCCTCACTTCCAAAGACATTTGCGAAGGTTTAGATGTATTCTCCTTTTGGAGTTCATTTTTGGCTGTTATTGTGTATTTAGTTGGCTCTTTAGGTGGTTTGTAGTCATCACGTAAAAAGACTTCTCCACTTGTCTCATTTATCCTAAGCAGTTCATTGTCTTCCATGGCATAGGAGTAATTCAAAGCTGGACTATTTTCGCTGACAGATAAAACTTGAAATTGGCCAATTGGTATCTTGGAGAAAATACTTTGAGATTTCTCGTTAAAGGGTAAATTCAGCTCTATGGCAGTCATGGGAAAGTAAACTTCAAAACCTGAAAAGAAGACATAAATGAAAGAAAAAGTTTTAGAATCTTTAATTGAAATAAAATTTTAAAATTAAGTGAAAATAAACAATTAAAGGCGCGTTAAGTGCGGCCGGGTCGAATCTCATATAATTTAGATTAATTGTTTTCCATACCACTCCGCTATGTTGGTTCATGTCTGGTATCGCGTCCCCACCTAAGTACCGGTGTCTGTTAGCCGTGAAACCCAGGCAATGACAAAGGAAATGCCCCCACTTCTCATCATCTTCCCCACATGCCCTACACATGCTATCACTTGCCGCATAAGTGTACTCCTAGTCCTATGTGTCCCGTTATGACACCAAAAGCTATACAGACCTCATTCTTACTTCCCTTCAGCAGTAGCCTCGTCCTCTGACGGTCCGGATCACCCCAAAGGATTTTCTCCGTCCTACCGACTGTTTCGCTGTTCCACAGTATTTGTCGCGTTTGTCGCCCACGCCCTTAAATCGGATTGCGTCGTCCTGAAAGGCTTTGGCAGTTCTCTGGCCTTCACTGCCAAATCGTTTGCCATTTCATTCCCCCGGCACTCAAACAATGCGAATTGTGCAATCGTCAGATCGTCAATCGAAGGCGTTAATCTACTTCTTACACTGCAAGACTGTTTGTGACCTTACCCTCCTGGTTGTTGTTGCCCTTATGTCCATTTTACTTTCCGTAAAGATGTTCGTATGTCAATAGGTCGGATATCTAGAATAGTCTCTAGTGCCCTAGTGGGCGTGGTCCTCATCGCCCCGCCTATGCAAAGACAACATGTTCTCTGAACCTGTTGTATTATCCTTATGTTGTGCTTTTTCTCCGTCGCAGTCCACCAAACAACTGAGGCGTAAGTAAGTATTGGTCTAATCACGCTCCTGTAGAGCCAGTGGACTATTCTCGGTAGTACCCAAAATCGGTGAGCCTTCTCGGTACTCTCTTAAATGTGACACTTCCAATTCAGTTTTCTGTCCAAGATCACTCCTAAGTATTTGACCCGGTCAGATATCGAAATCATTCTATTGAGGAAACATGGTACGTCAAATTGGCCCACCTTCGGCTTTCTCGTGAACAGGCAGATTTCAGTCTTCTCTGGATTAACATTGAGACGTCTGGGTATAGCTAAGTCGTATGCTATCTGCAAGACCCTTTGGCCCTTCTGCATATCTGATTCGGATCCTTACCTCTAAGAAGTATTATAACATCGTCTATCAGACGGATTCAATACCCTCCGCAGTCAGCATCCGTAATAGGTCATTTATGGTGATCATCCAAAGGAGTGGTGACAAAATGCCCCCCTTTGGCGTGCCCTGTGCCACTTTCTCCCATATATTTTTGTCATGGGACACGCAATTTATCCACCTGTTCCATAGCATATGGTTTATTCATTCTCTAAGGACCCAGTCGACCCGGTACTGGCCTAAGGAACGGATCAATGTGTCGGTCCGCACATTATTAAACGCCCCCTGGATGTCAATGCATGTCGCCAATGTGCATGTCTTGGCATCGAATGATTTTTCTATTTTATGCATAACCTCGTGCAGGGCAGTCTCCATCGACCTTCCCTTGACACAGGCATGCTGTTTGTATTTGAGCAGTTCGTTGGATGTCCTACTCTTTATCATGGTTTCCACAATACGTTCCATGGTTTTGAGTAGAAAGGACGTAAGGCTTATAGGTCTAGTCCTTTTGGTGTCGCATAACTTGCCTTGCCTATCTTAGGTATAACAAGTAAAAGCGTGCTAAGTTCGGCCGGGCCGAATCTTATATACCCTCCACCATGGATCGCATTTGTCGAGTTCTTTTCCCGGCATCTCTTCTTAGGCAAAAAAGGATATAAGAAAAGATTTGCTCTGCTATTAGAGCGATTTCAAGATATGGTCCGGTTTGGACCACAATTAAATTATATGTTGGAGACCTGTGTAAAATGTCAGCCAATTCGAATAAGAATTGCGCCCTTTGTGAGCTCAAGAAGTAAAATAGAGAGATCGATTTATATGGGAGCTGTATCGGGCTATATACCGATTCAGACCATAATAAACACGTATGTTAATGGTCATGAGAGAATCCGTCGTACAAAATTTCAGGCAAATCGGATAATAATTGCGCCCTCTAGAGGCTCAAGAAGTCAAGACCCAAGATCGGTTTATATGACAGCTATATCAGGTTATGGACCGATTTGAACCATACTTGGCACAGTTGTTGGATATCGTAACAAAACACGTCGTGCAAAATTTCATTCCAATCGGATAAGAATTGCGCACTCTAGAGGCTCAAGAAATCAAGACCCAAGATCGGTTTATATGGCAGCTGTATCAGGTTATGGACCGATTTGAACCATACTTGACACAGTTGTTGGATGTCATAACAAAACACGTCATGCAAAATTTCATTCCAATCGGATAAGAATTGCGCACTCTAGAGGCTCAAGAAGTCAAGACCCAAGATCGGTTTATATGGCAGCTATATCAGGTTATGAACCGATTTGAACCATACTTGGCACAGTTGTTGGATATCGTAACAAAACACGTCGTGCAAAATTTCATTCCAATTGGATAAGAATTGCGCACTCTAGAGGCTCAAGAAGTCAAGACCCAAGATCGGTTTATATGGCAGCTGTATCAGGTTATGGGCCGATTTGAACCATACTTGGCACAGTTGTTGGATGTCATAACAAAACACGTCGTGCAAAATTTCATCCCAATCGGATAAGAATTGCGCACTCTAGAGGCTCAAGAAGTCAAGACCCAAGATCGGTTTATATGGCAGCTGTATCAGGTTATGGACCGATTTGAACCATACTTGGCACAGTTGTTGGATGTCATAACAAAACACGTCGTGCAAAATTTCATTCCAATCGGATAAGAATTGCGCACTCTAGAGGCTCAAGAAGTCAAGACCCAAGATCGGTTTATATGGCAGCTATATCAAAACATGGACCGATATGGCCCATTTACAATACCAACCGACCTACACTAATAAGAAGTATTTGTGCAAAAATTCAAGCGGCTAGCTTTACTCCTTCGGAAGTTAGCGTGCTTTCGACAGACAGACGGACGGACGGACGGACGGACGGACGGACGGACAGACGGACGGACGGACGGACGGACGGACAGACGGACGGACATGGCTAGATCGACATAAAATTTCACGACGATCAAGAATATATATACTTTATGGGGTCTCAGACGAATATTTCGAGTAGTTACAAACAGAATGACGAAATTAGTATACCCCCCATCTTATGGTGGAGGGTATAAAAACCACTCTTGCCTCCTGCCAGGTTTTCGGAGTATATGCAAGTCCTGGGCGTGCAGTGAAAAGGCGCCTCGGGAGCAGAGTTGGTATCGTGCTCGGATTGCCAGGGGTGGGGTCATGGGTTCTATTCCCACCAGAGGCCTAGGTCTGTCGCAACTGCAATATCACATTGGACTTAAAAATTATCTAAAATTGATTTAATATATTTATACCAACCACCATGGGATGGGGGTATACTAATCTAGTCATTCCCTTTGTAACACATCGAAATATTGATTTTTCAACATCCATGCCAAGTATGATCCGAATCGGTATATAAACAGATATAGCCCCTATATAAACCGATCCCCGGATTTAACTTCTTGAGACCTAAGAAGCCCAAATTTTCACCTGTTTTGACTGAAATTTGTCCTAAAAACCTATGTTCAGTGCCAAGTTTTATCCGAATCGCCCCCCTAAGTACCGATATGACTTATTGAGACTTAGATAATTCAAATACAAACTCAGTTAATAAGGGTGCATCTTTAGTGGATTCCCTGGTGGTAGATACCCAAGATTCGGCCAGTCCGAACTTTGCTCGCGTTTACTTGTTTTTATCTCATTTTTTCTTTGCTTATAACACTTTTGAGACAAGCTTAATGATCTAAAATTCCTATATGTAATGGGAAATAAGAGCCAGAGGATACCGTACACCAACCATCGTATGACGCGTTTCGACCTCTTGGTAATGGAGGCCATTATCAAATACCATTTTGGTGTGGAGGCTTCAAAGGCCGTTCATAAGTAGGTTGTACTTATATCGAAGCCATTGCGACGAAAATGTTACGAAATGAATACAACACTAACCAAGTTCGACTTTGTCACACAAGCTGCCTCCTTCCATTGCATAAATTCTGTTGTAGAGATGGATTTCTTATCCATACACCTACAATTGCTTCCAGAAATTAAATTTTTGTTTTTATATAAAATATTAGCTGGACCAGTGTGCTTCGCTACCCCCTTAAGTGTTTGCGGCTCCGTTGAGCATTCCACTAAGGAACAGGGGCAAACTTCTCACATATCAACGAGCGCAGTCCGATTCAAGTTTAAGCTCAATGATAAGGGGCCTCCTTTTTATAGCCGAGTCCGAACGGCGTGCCGCAGAGGGACATCTCATTGGAGAGAAGCATGACATAGTACCTTACACATGTTGCCAACATTAGGAGGGGAAAACCACCGCTGAAATTTTTTTCCGATGATCTCACAAGGATTTGAACCGAGGCGTTCAGCCTCATAGGTGGACATACTGCGCTACTGTGGCTTCCTGGCATGGCACAAATTTTAAAATAATTTATATTCGTATTTAACTCTCAAATACCTTTCATTAGAATCCCATATTGTTCCTTTTGGTATACATGCCCATTTGGGGCCTAATTTTGTGGTGGACGATCCCCGGAATTGACCCAAATTTGTGTGTAAGTTTCGTATTCTATTTTATGTGCCTTTCGTTTGAGTCCCACATTGTCCCGTTCGGTGCACATCTCCATTTTGTGCATAATTTTCGGGTGGGGAGACCCGCATGGGTATAAGACCCCAAATTTTTATATAAGTTTCGTATTCTACTCTCAAGTATCTTTCGTTTGAATCCCATATTGTTTCGATCGGCCTACATGGGTTCATTTGGGGTGGTTTTTCGGGTTGGGCGGCCCCCCTGGGACTTGACCCCAAATTCTTATATAAGTTTAGTATTCTACTTCCAATCACCTTACATTTGATGCCCATATTGCTCCAATCGGTAAGCATGTAATTTTTTGCCGGTTTTTTTTGGTGATGGTGTGGCCCCCCAACACTTGGGATCAAATTTTTATAACAAGTTCAAACTCTACTCTTCACTACCTTTCATTTGATACCTATATTGTCCCAATTGGTAAACATGTCCGTTTGGGTGGGTTTGGGGTAGGGCGTCCCCCTCGGTTATATGACCCCAAAGTTTTATACCAATTTTGTGTTTTTGGGTTACCAAAAGCGAGTATACAAAAGTTCCGTTTAAATCGAAATCGAAAAACGAGATCTAGCGTTTTTGAATATTGGGGTTAGGGGGAGGATCCGCCTTCCTTGCGGATATCTACCATCTGTGAAAGTTCCATGAAAATGGTTTTTGAGTCCACTCGGAACAAAAAAACAGCGCATACTCTCATTTTATATAACAATTTTACTAGTTTATTTTCTTAAAAAATATTTTTGTTTTTTAAAAATTTGATTTGTTTTCAAAAGAAAGTATTTATTATTCCTACCCACTTTAATGTCTGTGTTTGTATGCCCCATTTAAAATAGATCACGACATTATATTAATGATAATCCGGCATTGCTATGCAGTTGACAGTCACTGGAACATATCGTCATGACATGATAGGTGATGAAATGTCAAATGAAATGCGAAATGTTTATGAAAGTGTCCAAAGGTGATCTAAATATGGACATAAATTGATGAGAGTGCAGGTTTATTTTTGAGGATTTCAATATGGATGTTATTTGTGTATCGGAAACATGACTATCCGACTCGACATCGGATGATTTGGTGGTTTTAGTTACGTTGTACACAGAAATGTCAAAATAGGAGTGGTGGTGGTGTAGCCATTTTCGTAGGGATTAGTTTGAAGTCGTGACTTGGGGATGTTGGAAACCAAGCAACGGTTCTGATTGGTTTTAACTTGCAAAATCCAGGCTTATCTTGTTCCTCCTGCATTTAGAATATGGACACAAACCTGGGAAGCTACCTTAAAGATCCGTTAAAGGTAGTGAGCTAGAATGTGCCACGAGTTCACCCGTAGAACGACAAAAAGATGGGTTGGGGCGTGGGGTTAGAAGCCCTTCAACCGGAAAACTTGAAGAGATTACTTTGAACAAATTACGAAGATTAAAAACGGATTCCCACTATTTTGACGACTTCTGCAAATGTTTTAGCAGCATGATTTGCTTATCTGCACCTGGAATACCCGCACTCTTTATGGAGAGGGTGCAGTATATGCACTGGCGGATGTATTGGAGAAAGACAGGATAGACATTATCCCCATACAGGAAGTGCGATGGCTTGGGAAGGCTCCACAAAAACACCGAGAGGTGACGCCCTATACTATAGCTGCCATAAATCTGGCCATTTGGCTGTGGATTTGCGACTAGTTGGAGGCCACCGTGGCGCAGAGGTTAGCTTGTCCGCCTATGACGCCTAACGCCTGGGTTTGAATCCTGGCAAGACCATCATACAATTTTCAGCGGTGGTTACCCCGTTACTAATGCCGGCTAGATTGGTAAGGCATGCTGCCATGTTTAAAACTTTTCTATCAAGTGGTGTCGCTATACGGGTCACGCTGTTCGGGCTCGGCATAAAAAATGAGGCCCCTTATTATTGAGCTTAAATTTTAATCGGACTGCACTCATTGATATGAGAAAGGTATCTACTGTTGTTGCTCAGAGACTGAAACACCTTGTCCCCAGGTTTACTACGGTGGATGGGAGACGAACCACAATCCGCATAATTGGCAAATTCGTCAAAATCAGAAAGAAGAAAAGGACGAACAGACAAAGGATATTTTCTACGAACGCCTAGAAAGAGAATATGACAGCTGTCCCGGCCATGATATTAAAATCGTTCTGGGAGATTTTAACGCGAAAATTGGAAAATATCTTTGGTCCAACAGTCGAGCCTACACCAAAAAACTTGCGATAATGGATTGAGGCTAATAGACTTCACCGCGGCAAATAACATGGTAGTTAGCAGCACTTCAATGACGCAACTGCTTGATATGACGGCGCAATGGAGAGAGAGAGGAGAAACGTCTATTCCGCAGAAAGAAAAGGAAATGGAAAGATGTGCGTGTAAGCGAATTAAGATGAACAGGAGTCGGAATGAAGTCTGGATATTTGACCAAAGAATCAGATATCAAACCGATAGCTTTGGTGGAGGAACATTCTCCTACAGTGTCAAAAAAGGAAATCTGGTAACTGAAGCAGATAGTATGCTTGGGCCCTATCATTGCGGCTTTAGACTTGGTTAATCCACCATAGACCATATAATCACACTGCCTCAAACCCTGTGAAAAACCCGAGAAGGACAGGTTAACTCTTACCATTTTTTCGTTGACTACAAAACAGCTTTCTACAGCCCCATATGTCAAAGGCAATTTAAACCATGTCTGAGTTTGGTATCCCTGCAAAATTAATAAGAATCTGCAGGATGACACTTGCTTGCCTCAGTAAGAATTCCGATTTGGCTTGCCTCAGTAAGAATAGAAAAGAATCTCTCCGAACTAGTCAATACCAAACGAGGTTTCAGAGAAAGAGACAGCCTATCGTGTGATCTCTTTAATATCCTGCTGGTGAAGATTATACGAGATGCGGATATGAATAGATATGGCACACTACTCACAAGAGAATAAATGATTTGAGTGTTTGAGAGAAAGATTATTCGTAAAATGTCT
The DNA here is from genome assembly GCF_963082655.1 of Stomoxys calcitrans. Classification (NCBI taxonomy): domain Eukaryota; kingdom Metazoa; phylum Arthropoda; class Insecta; order Diptera; family Muscidae; genus Stomoxys; species Stomoxys calcitrans. The sequence continues at coordinate 57,590,124 of NC_081554.1, read as the reverse complement.
TTTGAAATCGACCACTGTGGTTGACTCAAAACGGAATGACCAAAAGTCCGATGGAAAGGAGAAGGAGCGCAGTAGATCATAGCCAATTAAAGAGAAGTAATCTGTTGAGATTACTTACTGGGCCGTCCCATAGTCCAGATATTCGCACTGCACCAAATCCTGGGAAAGGCCCAAGAAGGACAGATCACCACTTACCATCTCTTGTATCTTGCTGATGCATGTTCCCCAATAAGTATAGAAAAGAAGAAAGAATAGAAGGGATCTAAAGAGAGTCAGTAAAAGTGGAAAGTGGTCAACTCTGACAGCCTGTATCTCACCCGGTTTTACAGATAAAGACCAACAACGACATCTCTTGAAAGCCTATGTCCTACTCTACAAATGTCTAGAACATTTTTTCCCGCTCAGATCAACAGATAAAAATTGTGGATTTTTATCCAATTTTTTCGCCGTTTGACCAACGTTCCAGCACGGAATAAGTGTGAGACTAGGTACGAGTGACGGTCCTTTAGTGACTCACTGAGACACTTAGTGATACCATAGTAGCAACAGACCAAGGGTATGGTGGGAATCGAGTCCACAACCCTCGCTTTGGTAATCCGAGCACATTACCAATGCGTTTATCGGGGCGCCCAACTATGACCGGCCTGAAACTTTGAGCTCCGATTTATGTGGTGTATAGATGTGCGTGTGAGTGATTTTCCACTAACGCATGCTTACGAGAAAATAATTTTACTCGACTCACGTTTACGTGCGCTCACTAGACGAATATTTTACTCACGCACACCCACGCACGACTCACGAGACAATAACGGCTTATGATGCCTCACGAAAAAATCCCATGGCAGCCGGTTGTACGTACCGGATGACCCACATCGGCAAGGACTGCCGACTCAGTGTACAACACACTGCTACAACAACAATAACAACGAAAAAATCACGGCTTACGAGAAAATCACAATTCACAAGACATTCACGACTCACGAAAAAATATTTTGCACTTTTTATAGTGTAGGTCGGTTGGGATTGTAAATGGGCCATATCCGTCCATGTTTTGCCAAAGCTGCCATATAAACCGATCTTGGATCTTGACTTCTTGAGCAACTAGAGGGCGCATATCTAATCCTATTTGGTGGAAATTTAGCATGAGGTGTTTTGTTTTGATTTCCAACAACTGTGCTGGATATGGTTGAAATCGGTCCATAACCTGATATAGCTATCATATAAACCGATCTGGGTTCTTGATTTCTTGAGCCTGTAGAGGGCGAAATTCCTAACCGATTTGGCTGAAATTTAGCATGACGTGTTTCGTTATGACTTCCAACTACTGTGCTAAGTATGGTTCAAATCGGTCCATAACCTGATATAGCTGCCATATAAACCGATCTGAGATCTTGACTTCTTGAGTCTCTAGAGGACGCAATTATTATCCGATTTTACTGAAATTTTTTACAACGGCTTCTCCAATGGCCTTCAATATACGTGTCTAATTATAATTTACTATAGAATAGCAATTATTTTGTTTATTATTTGTTGGCCTAAAAAGAGGTACCGGGAAAAGAACTCGAGAAATGTGATCCATGGTGGAGGTTATATAAGATTCGGCCCAGCCAAACTTAGCACGCGTTTACTTGTTTTTCGTTAAACGTGTCGTGAGTGTCTTGGGAGTCGTGAGAGTCTCGTAAGTGGTAAGTGTCTCGTGTGACGTGATTTTCTCTTTAGTCGCGATAAGCGTGAGTGAGTGAAATCATGTCGTGAACATGATTTCACTCACTCACGCTCACTCACATGGAATTTTAATTTAATATCTGTCACGCACGATATAGTGATTGGATTTTGATCTAATTCACGAATCGCATGACTCACGCGAGACACTACAACTCAAGTGCACACCTCAAGTGTGATGTCAATCTTTATCACGAGGAGCTTAGCTTAACTAGGAGATACCAGGCGCGTCCATAGGTTTCGCATAGTGGTATGCCCCCCTGCAACTGCAGTCGAGGACAATAAGGGGTATTGAGTGGAGAGTCTCAGTGAGAGGCCGGGCGAACTTTGGCGCCTTTAAACGTCCAATGGGCTTCACGTTCCCGCGACGATCGGTTCTATGGGCCGGAACGAGCTTTCTTTGTCTAAAGGAGTTTGACGAGTATAACTACTTCCACATACTTCTTCATATTTGAAAGTCAAGCTCTTAGTCTACTTCTTAATCCCTCTTAATTTCCATGATCATGAAGGTTGTCATTTTGTTTGTTGCTGATAGTACAAGGCTCAGCACCTTGCAGAAAGAAGACAATTTTTGTAAAACACCCAGGATTTTGAACACCCTGCACCACACATGAATGTTCCAACCATTTCGTCTCCCAGTTAAATATTAAAAATGTGAGTCTATTATATTTATACATGTATGCCTGTATGTGGAGTATGCGTGAAGTTATTTTTGTGCAAAGTAATGTTTGTCATTAGAATGAAACTCCCTTTAGTTGGAAAGTAGAGCAAAAGGAAACAGGGAAAAATATCCTCTATGCCATGACATTCCAGCATAAGGAAGACGTCTGCTTGGCGCCCAAACAATGCAATGTACCACGTTTGGATTTTCCTTTTTTTTTGAACTTAAGCAAAGGATATGACACTTGTTTTGTGTTCGGGCCATCTGCAAGCATTTAACACCACATTCTGAAATTCAATCCACGAACACTTGGGGGACTACAATAAGCATCCTAAATAATGACTTAAATGTTGGCTTAAAATTTTAATAAATTTTTATTTTTTTAAAGGAAAGTTTTTCAAACAGTCTACTTAATTTTGTGCAATGTAATTTGCTGTGGTCCAAATTATTTATCTTATCCAAGATATTTTGCACATTTATTTGGAAAATTACCCCTTATTAATAGTCTAACTTGAATGTTTAATTAATTCAAACTCAAATTGAAATAATTGCGTCACTCTGTAGGAAATATAATTAAAATTATTTTGAAGCTAAATAGGCCTTAAATGGTTTGCATTGAAATTAATTTAGGGTAGTGAGGGACTCATATACACAGCACATCAACATATTGTATGGTTTGTTACAAATCTCTGGGGAATTTGTTAGTTGCCATTTATGATACAGTGGAACGAAATTGGAATTGTTTTTGAAAATTTAAAGAGTCTGTACATGGATTATTGTTGAGAATTATCGTCTTTTGAAGGTTCACACCATGAGGTTACCCAAAATGAGGAGAATGCCCTATTCCACATTTGCATACGAGGAAACATTTAATAACACGATGAGGCTTAAAACATCGGTTAGGTAGGTAAGGTTTTAGCGACAATTTGCATTCAGACTTTTTTTAGACATTTTGGTCCATTGTGATACCACAGGAACAGAAGAAGGAAGATGCTGTCTAGTTCCTACCGTCAAACCATCCAGATCGCTTGAAAAAGCCCAATAATTTGGACATCCGTTAATTCAGAACATTTCTCAACAAATAAAACCTGAATTTAAACTACTTCTCGCCAGTACAGGTCAGTCAAACAGGTCATCGAAAAATGGATCTTTTATGGCCTTATGGTAGCTATATCAAAATTTGGTATACTTATATACTCATTCCTTTTGTAACACCTCGAAATATTTGTCTAAGACCCCATAAAGTATATATATTATTGATCGTATCGTCGTTTAGAATCGATCTAGCCATGCCCGTCCTTCTGTCTGTCGAAATCACGCTAGAAGTCGAACACGTAAAGCTAGCCGCTTGAAATTTTGCACAGATGCCTAATATTGATTTAGATCTTTGGGGATTGCAAATGGAACATATCGGTTCAGATTTAGATACAGCTCCTATATAAAACGATCTCCAGGTTTTACTTTGAAAGCTGCAATTTTTGTCTGATTTAGCTGAAATTTTGCACGTAGAGTTCTGTTATGACTTCCTACATCTGTGTTAAGTACGGTCCAAATCGGTCTATAACATGATATAGCTCCGAAATCACGCTAGAAGTCGAACGCGTAAAGCTAGCCGCTTGAAATTTTGCACAGATAGATGCTTAATATCGATTTGGATCTTTAGGGATTGCAAATGGAACATATCGGTTCAGATTTAGATACAGCTCCTATATAAACCGATCTCCAGGTTTGACTTTGAAAGCTGCAATTTTTGTCTGATTTAGCTGAAAATTTGCACGTAGTGTTCTGTTATGACTTCCTACAACTGTGTTAGGTACGTTCCAAATCGGTCTATAACATGATATAGCTCCCATATAAACCGATCTCACGATTTGATTTTTTGGCCCCTGGACAGAAGTTTGACAGAAGTTTAGTTTGTAGAATAAAATTATAATTTTTAGCAGAATCCATGGTAGTGGGTTCCCAAAAAATCCATGGTTGCTATAGGTGCAAACGTGATCGTTATAGGAAAAAAAATAACTCGAAAGAGAGCGTTTAAAAAAGAAAGTAAAAAAAACACAAAACCCCAAAAACACCAGCCAAAATGACAGTAAGGGCTTCAAATGAAAAGTATTGAAGAGTAGAATATGATATTAAAACTTGAGTTCCAGTATCCATGGGGCCGCTCCAACCCCAAAACTCTTTCAAACAGACATATTGGAGTTCATGCCAATATGGGGCTCTGATGAAAGGTATTGGGGTGTAGATTATCAAGTTCATTACTTCGACTTGATTTTTATGCCCCACCTCCAAAAATCCCTCCAAATGGGCTTATTAGTCGATAATGGCTATATGGGACTCAAATGAAAGGTAGTTGGGAATAGATTACAAAAATGACATTAAAACTTGTATCCAAGTATCTAGGTGGCGCTTCACCTCAACATCGAAAATGTTTGGGCATCCCTTAACACTCCCAAACGATACATATTTTTCGACAATGGCAATATGGGGCTCAAATTAAAGGTATTTGGGAGTAGAGCACGAATTTTATATCCATATCTTAGGCACAATTTCTGAGGGGCCATCCCCCCAAAAAAAAGAACACTTTATTATCCTAATTTTCAAAAACGCCACATCTCGAAAATGGGTGGTCCAAGCAAAACAAATTTTTTTATAAGCTTATTTAACAAAAAATTGGTGGCCATTGTCCCAGTGGGGTGCATAGGGTTCGCACCCCCCCAAAAACCGTCATATTGATATATAGATCAATCATGACCCATAGCAGCTATATCGAAATATGGTCCGATTTGGACCAAATTCGTCACGGACGTCAAGTGGTCTAATAAATACAATTCACTGTTCAAGTTTGTAAAACAATATTGGACTTTATGGCAGCTATAACCAAATACACACCGATCTAAGCCATATATGGCACGGATGTCGAAAAGCCTATCATAGATCACTGTGCAAAATTGTAGCGAAATCTTTATGGGCGCAAGGACTAAAATCGGCAGATCGATTTATATGGCAGCTATATCTAAATATAGTCAGATAAACACCAAATTTGGGTCGGATGTTGGGAGGCCATTTCAAATTTCAGCGAAATCGGGTAATAATTGCGTCTTTTTTGGGCTTAAGACCCTAAATCGGCAAATCAGTTGATATGGCAGCTATATCCAAATAAAGTCCGATCTGAACCCTATTAGAGTCGGATATCGGGAGGCCTAAAACAACTGACGTTTCCAATTTCATCGAAATCTGATAATGAATGCGCCTGTTACGGGCCTAAGACCCTAAACCAGCATATCGGTCTATATGGCATTTATATGTAAATATAGTTAGATATGAACCATATTCTGTTTGAACATCGGGGCTCCTAGTACAACTTCCTGTCTCAAATTTCGGCTTCCAGGGGCTCAAGGAGTCAAATCGGGAGATCGGTTTATATGTGAGCTGTATCTAAATCTAAATCGATATGGCTCCTTAAAAAAAGTCGAAAAGTCGACTTTTTGACTATCAGAAAAAGGTGAAAAGTCAATTTCACTTTAAATCCCTAGGTAGGGGTCTACCAGAACTCACTGTGCCAAATTTAATCAAAATCGGATGGAAAATGCCTCAAGACTTTTATTCGGGGATCGTGAGAGATCCAATTTATGAAATCAGAAGGTCATGTTTATATAAAAAGAATAGGTTAGGTTAGGTTAGGTTGAAAAGAGGGTGCTGATATTAATCCGCCCCATGTCACTATGGACATACACCAGTCAGTCATCGGCTTGTTGTGCACTCTAAAAACTATAAAGTACCCTCTAAAAAGAAAATTTTAAGTTAGGAATTCCGTACTACTTACAAAATCCTTAATTGTTTTCAATGCCACTCCCCTTAGTTGCTTCATGTCTGATATTGTGTCTCCACCTAAGTACCGATATCTGTTGGACGCGAAAGCCAAGCAATGACAAAGAAAATGCTCCAACGTCTCATCATCTTCCGCGCATGCCCTACACATGCTATAACTTGCCGCACCAAATTTACATAAGTGAGCTCGTAGTCCTATGTGTCCCGTCATGATACCAACAGCTATACTGACCTCCTTCTTTCATTCTTTCAGTAATAGCCTCGTCTTCTCACGATCTGGATCCCCCCCAATAGGATTTTCGCCGTCCTACCGACCGTTTCGCTGTTCCATGATGTTGCATAGGCATTCGTCGCCCACGCCCTTAACTCTGACTTCGTCGACCCTAAAGGTTCCGGGTTAACCAAGTTTATTGACGGCAGTCCTTTGGCCTTCACCGCCAAATCGTCTGCCCTTTCATTTCCCCTTACTCCGTTATGGCCCGGCACCCAAACTATGCGGATTTTCCTATCCTCAGAGAGGGCGTTAATCTCCTTCTTACACTGCAAGACTGTTCGTGACCTCACCGTCCTGGTTGTTATTGCCCTAATGGCAATTTTACTGTCCGTAAAGATGTTCACACTCGACGCGCTCACGTTAGCACCACACCACCTCACCCATTCCGTGATCGCCCGGATCTCCGTTTGCAGGACCGCATTATGGCCAGGCAGTCTAAAACAGATCACAGTCCCTGGGTTATCAATGTAAACACCTAGGCCCACTCTGCACTCTAGCTTTGATCCATCCGTGTAACATGATCTTCCAGATGGCAATATTAGATCCCATCAATCCAAGACTGTGTTGCTGGCATCAGTGCCTCCCACTCGACCTCAAGGTTCATCTCAGGTATCCGATCGGCAATCTTCCCTTTATTCCAGGTTTTCTATCGTCGCCTCGATTATACCGCTATGGTATGAGCTGCTCCCATCCTCAATCCATTCTCTCATCGCCTTATATCTCATAGCCACAGTGGCTGCCTCACACTAAATCTGTATGTCAATGGGTCGGATTTCTAAAATAGTCTCCAGTGCCCTAGTGGGCGTGGTCCTCATCGCTCCGCCTATGCCAAGACACAAGTCCTGAGTCTGGCTAGGCAGTTAAACATGTGGCATATGTCGTGTAGTCCTAGGTTTGGGACACACATCCTGCGCGTTGCATCAATCCTTGCTCTATAGGAGTTGTGGCTGCTGCATCTTCCGGATCGTAATTGAGCCAGAACTACTCTAGTTTGCCGGACCACAAGGACTACATTTACCCGGAAGCTATTCACCGCATCTGCTACCGTGTCTGCGTGAATGTTGTCTAAACTTGCTTGATATGCCGCTTGATCTAGAGATTCTCTCTGGTACCGATGAACCTCTCGCTCTAGATCATGTAAATCCACCTTAAGGCTTCTGGGCGATGGACACCCATCAATAAGATGATGATTTAGATGATCCCTGCGATATCAGCCCAGAAGTATTGCTTGGGGAGCATGTAGTTATGTCTTCGCATGGCTAGAATCTCTGTCTCCTGATGAAGGTGGTCCATATAAGAACAGAGGAGACAGGCCGTCGCAGTTCGCAGAGCGGCATTCGTGCCTGTCATATAGCTGGCGAGACCACACTGGCGCTGCATTACTTACCACAGACAATTGCTTTGTACGTGGTCAACATCGTTTATTTGTCAGAACCTCAAGTGCAAGTGACTTGAGGACCTTGTTGCTACTTTTGACTTTATCGCAGATCGTTGTGCCATGTGTGGAGAATGTATAATAGCTGCCAAATGTGACACCAAGTATTTTGGGACACTTGATGTTCGGAATCGTTTTTTCATCGACTTTTACAATCATCTCATTCACCTCACGTGTATTTATAGTGGACAATGGGCTGAAGATTTGGTGGCTGATATCTTCAAATCTGTGGCAGCGAAATAAGCGGCAAGTTCGTTGAGATTGACGTTTAACCTATCGCAGATGTCATCAATAGGTAGGGTCCGGATACCACGATCATACCATAGTCCGCATATATTAAGATCTTTGCCGTCTGGCTGAGGTAGATTCTTAACCTCTCGCAGATATTAAAAATGGGTGTGGATCTGATGCCATGATCGTACAATCGTTCTCATATGATACGATCTCCACGCCGTCTGAAGGTGGTGGAATAGAGGTTAGGTAGAGGTTAAAGAGGGAGTTCCCCAAGGCTGGGAACTCACTCTACGGTGTTTCTACTTCTTATCCCTAATTCCCACAAAAGACTGACGACCAGACAGATAATTCGCGACCCAGCGTTTCAGACCTGGCTGGAGAGACGTGTTGGCGATGTTCTCAAATAGTTTGGCATGGCTGACCGTTTCGATTGCCTTCGATAGGTCCAGTACCACGAGCACCGTCCTATCATATGGCTTAGGCTGATTAAGCTACGGCAAATGTGTCCTGTGGTGGCATGCAAAGCAGTTGTTGTGCTATGCAGTCTTCGAAATCCATGTTGATGCTCGGCGAACGAAAATTCTCCAACGAGGCTCGAGAGTAATAGTCCGTCAAGCGTCTTGGTTACTGGTGAGAGAAAGAAGATCGGTCTGTACGACTCTCCCTATCCAGGCTTCAGTAGCGGCATGACTCTGCCCATTTTCCGGTCATCGGGTACTGTAAGAGTCTTCAAATACAGGTTGAGGACAGTTGTAAGGTATTTGACTCCAAGTAGATCCAGATTCTTTAGTATCAATGTAGATATTCCGTTGAAGCCCAATGCCTTGAATGACTTGGGGCCACGGATGACATTCTTAACTTCGTCAACGATAAATTGTGATGTCTGTCCATCGCCTCGTAGATCATGGATACGACAAATGGCTCTCCTCCTAGCCTTGTAACTGTTGGAATACTCAATTTATTTGCGATTGATCAACCTGGCGCATTTCTTCGGGCCAGTCACAGTTACGTCGCCAAAATGGGCCTGAGGTCCTATGAAGTCCTTGAAATACATGCTGATTCGCGGCGAATGGAAGTTCTGTAACGAGGCTCGGGAGGAGTAGTCCCTCAAGCGTCTTAGCTACTGGAACGACTCTCCCTTATTCCGGTTCTTTCCAGGCTTCTGTACTGGGGTCACTCTGCCCATCTTCCAGACATCGGATACTATAAGATTGTTCTAAGATAGGTGGAGGACAGTTCTAAGGTACTCGACTCCAAGTATATCCAGATTATTTAGTATTAATGTAGAGATTCCGTCGGTGCTCAACGCCCTGAAGGAATCCCTACGCCCATGGATTACATTCGTAACTTCGTCTTCTCGCATTTCTTCGGGTCAATCACAGTTACGTCGCCAAAAGTGACAGAGGTCCCGTCATTTCTTTCAACGGGGTTCGAGAGTGACTTTACAGTAAGTCACATCTTGACTACTACGGTACCTCAGTTACATAGCTTCAAGTGTTCCAGTCAAAATTTTTGCATATCTTCGTTGGATGCCCTGTTTATTTCCAGATTCAGCTCGCTGATTCTGGGTCTGTGGGTACCGTACGAATCCCAACGAATCCCATTACGCCGGGAAATTGGGCCACACTTGGGGAATTTCCTCTCATCAACTATCCCATTTTAGGGAGATGGCAGCCAGCTCACTAAAGTGACGATTGGTGCACTCTCTCTGAAGCCGACCCAATCGATCCTTTTCTAATTGATAAACTTCAGGCGTTCAGAGGTTATGAAGTCGGGTGGTCGGTTGATGGTGAGTATTATGGGGAGGTGGTCTGATTCCAAAGAAATGACGGCTTGCCAGGGTACGTGACTCAGGTGATCAGGGATATATGTACTATTTGTAATCATATTAAGGAGGCGACCGTAGCGCAGAGGCTGGCATGTCCGCCTATGACGCTGAACGCCTGGGTTCAAAATTTTTCAGCGGTTGTTATCCCCTTCTAATCCTGGCCACATTTGTGAGGTACGTCGCCATGTAAAAACTTCTCGGCAAGCCGTTCGGACTCGGCTATAAATAGGAGGGCCCTTATCATTGAGCTTAACTTTGAATCGGACAGCCCTCATTGATATGTGAGAAGTTTGCCCCAGTTCTTTAAGAGAATGTTCATGGGCAATTTGCAACCATATTGAGGTGAAGAGATATTCTTGAGGCAGTGCTTTAAATCACACAACATTTTAAGCAAGATTTGATTTAATTAAGAAGTTTTCAGTACGGTTAATGTCTTGTTTTAGTAAATTTTAAATGACTTTGCCAGTTCAATAGTTTTTTTTTAATTTTCTTGGTGGAGATGTGTACATGGCTTAAATTAATGTCATAAACATTATCATGTAGGACACTTTTCTCTATCCTTTTAGTTAGCTGCAACACCTTGTGATGTCGTTGATATTAAATGGTGATTTAATGGAAATTCTATCCTGAATAACTTACTCCTTTTTAATGATGATAGATGGGTGGTAGAGAAAAAATCTTAAATGTAAGGGTTTTCATACTCCTTATGGGTTTTCCCATGTTCTTTGTTCATTGCATCCCTATGAGTCATTTCAAAGTTTAGGGTAAAAGATAAACAAATTGTATTTTCCCTGCATATCTAAGTCATTGAAACAGAGGAGGGATACAAAATCTTAAAGATGCCAATGCCACTTTTCATTAACAACAAAACATCATAAGGAAATTTTGTTTTCTATTTAAAGGGGAAGTTGGAAAATCCATAATTTTTAACATTTAGGGATAGTCAACGAAATGACTCCATTGGTAAACATTATTGGTTAAACGCAACGGCAATGCATTCCCTTAAGATTTATTTTATGATGGACAGATTGAATGACCGACCTGTGGTGTGGCGTGTCTTTTTTTGCTATGTAGTTTTCCCATAAGCATGTGATATACAAATGAAAAGCTATTTCAACTAACCACTTGGTAGCATGGGCATATTTCAATTTCAATATTTTTGGCTGTTCCAAAACAACAAGCTGAAAAAAGACAGCGGGTGCGTCAATGATTTTGAAAGAAATGGGGAGAGTTGGGTCATTGTTAACTTGGATGATTACATTACACCAGTATGAAGAAAAGTATGAAGTTTTTCTTGTAAAGGACTACCACCCTTCTAAGTAGCTAGACAGACTTGCGGCCAGTTTTCTAAGGTGTGCCATCTCTCTATATGCGTCTGACCGCAAGTGGAGGGATGGGGGGAAAAAATAAATAATATTTGCTTGCTTCTGGTTTAGCGCGTAACTGGTGGTGGTCTTTGCCATTACCGGTTAACCAAACTACTTGTTTGGGAATACACCACTGACAAAGGGAAAACAAGACGCGCCTCCTGACGCCTATTCCCACACAAACAATTTGAATGGACATTCTATGTATGGGAATGCAGAGCATTATGTTTGGGGCCATACATACACGCAAACTGCTCTTTTAGGTCCAAATGGGTATATGTACGTAAAAATAAGCTTCTTTTTCAGTATGCAGGCACAATAAGGGTGGTACAAACCAAAGATTTGTTTTATAAAAAACATATTGTTAGGTTTAAGTTTTTATACGAAACTAGCTAAACCGGGCCCGCTCCGCTGCGCCTTCTTTTAATACTTTATATGGAACAAACTTATCCTTTGAATATTTATTTTCGACAAGCAAAGAGATTGTTGTGAATGCTACGAAATGAGTAAATGTATATCGCTTGACTAACAGTATATCAATATAAATGCCTTTATCTGAATCCCATCTGATCTTTTTTGTCCTATGGATTTGCTCAGAGTGTTTAAGGTTATTTAAGTTTGGATGTTAGATGCACTTCATTCATAAAATAATTTATTTGAGCCCGATATTCTAATAATGTCCGTTTTAGGGGTTGATGTGGTCCTTCAGATACTTGGCCCTGAAATAATATCAGCGTCGTACTCTTCTCTCAAATATCATTGCCATTGGTTTAAGGGGAGTTTATGGGTGAGGCGTCCTCCAAACACTTGGCCCCAAAATTGGTTATCAAATTCGTTTTGTAGTCTAAGTACCCAAAGAGGACAAACATATTGGCAGGGTCGGAAAATTTTTATCCGTTGGGTGGTGTTATGGGGAAGGGGTTTCGTTTTCTACTCCCTAACACCTTTATTTGAACCCCATATTGCGATGGTAAGCAAATAATTGCTGTTTGTGGATTATTTTGGAAAAGGGATACCTCCAGAAAATTGATCCCGAAAGTGGCTATCAATTTGGAGTATGAGTCTTAAAGTCTATCAATATCGAGCTCCACTGTCTTGATGACACAAATTGTCTTGGTCAGTAAATACGTCCTATTTGGGGGTTGTTATGATGGTGAGACGTCCCCTAGACAGTTGGTTCCGAATGTTGATATAAGATTCGTGGTCTACTCCCAAATACCTTTTATTTGAGCATCATATTTCCATAGTCGGCAAACATGACCGGTTTGGGGGGTATTTTGGGGGGATAGGGCGGCTACTAAGTGACTTGGGCTTGAAAATATATATCAGATTCGTGTTCTACTCTAAAATACCTCTTCTTGCAGCCCCATATTGCAATGGTCATCAAATACTACCTATTTGTGTGGAGTTATGGGGATGGAGTGGCCCCAAAGACACTTTTTCCCAAATATTAATATGTAAGGTGGTGCTTTACTCCCAACTACCTTTCAATTGAGCCCCATATTGCTAAGGTCGTAAACTTGTGGGTGTTTTTGGGAGGGGCGGCCCCAAAACACTTGGTCTCATATTTGTATATCAGATTCGTATTCTACTTGCAAATACCTTTAATTTGAGTACCATATTGCCATGGTCGGTAAATATGTCTGATTAAGGGGTACTTTGGGGGTTGGGGTAGTCCCCCTAACACTTGGTCCGAAAATTTGATATCAGATACACTTTCTTATCCTAAATACTATTCGTTTGAGTCCCATATTGTCATGATTGGTCTAAATATATGTTTGGTAGGTTTTGGGGGTAGGGCGGCCCCCCTAGGTACCTCATCCGCACACCACACAAAATTTCGTTTAAATTATACCACCCATTACCGAGATCTGGCGTTTCTGAAAATTAGGGGACGGGGGAGGGTCCGCGCCTTGAGCCCAATCCCGTTGAATTTGGCTCAAGATGTGCGCCAGCAGGGAAGGACGGAATTCAACAGCAGCAGCTAGTGAAGCATCTAAGCAGGAGTTGTCCACACCTTAAGTGTCCAATGTCCTAGAGAACAGTGTCTCCACTGCTTTCTTAACTTCCCCTGAATGCGTATGGAAACTCATTATGACTAGATTAAACAGATGTTGTGAGGATGAACTTCTGGGGGACTCAGAGTAGTAGTCTAACGCAACAGAAGTCTAACGAAGTGCCGATCCTCGTCATGCTCCTGATGTGAGCAAGCCGTTCCGGTCTATACGACCGATCGCCTGGGGAAAAAAGTGGTCTTTTGTAATTTAAAGGCGCCAATAACTCGCCTTGTCATATCGAGCATCAAAGGCACTCAGTATTTGTGCAAGAGCCGGTGCCGCCCGGCCCCTCACTTAGACTCTCCGCTCGATACCGCTGATTGTTCGCGATTGTCGTTACAGCTACTCCGTATTGCAGCATTCCACTATCCGCAACCTGTGGACGCGCCCGGTAGTTCACAGCTAAGCTTCTCGTGACAGCAATGAACACCGCACAGATTTGAGTTCAAAATGTTCCAGACTGTGTGGTGCTCACAGCTATCCCGTGCAGGGAACAGTTGGTCCGGTTTCTGCATATAAGTCTGCACCATTGTAAGGCCGCTTCGGCGGCACTAGAGTTTCTACTGATGGGAGGAGAATTTGACATGGTTCTTGTCCAGGAACCATGAGTCTGCGGAAGAATGATTCGTGGACTATGCTCATAAAAATAAATTCTGAATATAATTAGCAGAGACACAAACCGCGACCGCCATGGTGGACCACAGAGCTGGTTGGTCTAAGGAAGGACTGCAGAAAACTCTTCAACAGGGCGAAAACCACAATAGAACTACACGATTGGAACATCTATAAAGCTGAGCTAAGAAAATATAAGGACGAGCTAAGAAAGGCTCAGAACATATTCTGGGTGGAATTCTGCAACTCCGTGGAGGATACATCTGAGGCTTCTAGGCTAAGGAAGAGCCTATCCTCGATATATGGGATATATTGAGAAGTCGGAATATGTATGGACAATGTCTAGTGAGAAAACACCAGAACTACTCGTTTATACACATTCCCGGGAGAATCTCCAACGGAAAACATGGCGCGAGAAGAGGTTATCACTAATATGCATTCGTCGTAGGTTATTAGGGAAAATTTGTCTGAGTCGAAAATCCTTTGGGCGATAAAAAGTTTTGACTCCTTTAAATCGCCAGGTGATACATCACCGGTTGAATTACAAGCTGTGACCGATAGACCGGCTCCTTGGTTTAGGGAGATATATTCTGCTTGTATCACCATGTCGTTTATATCTGTCCCGGGATGGAGGGACACAACGGTCACTTTCATTCTAAAAGCAGGAAAACTTAACCACACATGAGCGAAAGATTTTCGTTCTATTAGTCTGTCATCCTTTATGCTGAAGACTCTAGAAAGGTTGATAGAAACACATCATAGGACAAAGATCCCTGCAGCGCGTATATTGTAAGGGTTAGTTCACTGAAACTGCCCTTCACGACCTAGTCGGCTACATAGAGGGTTCTCTCGCTGTCAGGGAATATACAATGGTAGCATTTCTTGACATTGAAGGTGCTTTCAATAATGTAAAGCCGACGTCAATCATGAAAGAGTTAGAGTTTCTAGGCACCAACTCTACCGTAAGAAAGTTTATTAATAACTTACTTACTAAAAGATGCATTACGGCAGGCTTTGAATCTGTAGATTTAAAATAATGGGTGGGCAGAGGAACACCTCAAGGAGGAGTACTGTCTCCTCTACTTTGGAATATAGCCATTTACTATATATTATTGTCTCTCGAAGAAAAATGTGTAGCGTATGCTGATAACGTGGCACCTGCAAAAGAGCCACTGGCAAAATTTGGGGTTTTAGACTGCGGGTCATGTACTAGGTATATACTGCAGTTGTCAGACCTATAATGCTATACGGTGTTGTGGTCTTGTGAACGGCGCTTCAAAAGTCCACCTTCTGCTCAATACTTAACCGTATCCAAAGGATGGCTTGTTTGTGCATCACAGCCGCACTGAGAACGACACCATCTAATGCACTGAATTTAATTCTAGATCTTATGCCTCTGGACATCATGGCTAGACAAATTGCAGCGACCACTGCCGTGAGGTTAAGGCATCACTGTGTTATCCTTGATACAATATCCGA
Organism: Stomoxys calcitrans; assembly: GCF_963082655.1. NCBI lineage: Eukaryota > Metazoa > Arthropoda > Insecta > Diptera > Muscidae > Stomoxys > Stomoxys calcitrans. The sequence continues at coordinate 57,574,624 of NC_081554.1, read as the reverse complement.
TGTTCCAGGCAGTGTGCATTACACCCTACCTGTGCCGCTTTTTGATAAAAATTACTGTACAACTATTCCTGATAGAACCGATTGGAACTACAATATCCCTGGTAATAGGAGCTACATAAACTTCTATACGGACGGTTCCAAACTAGACGACCTGGTGGACTTTGGGGTGTACTCTAAAGATCTACAGGGTGGCTGATGAAAGCCGCTACCAAAAAAAAATGTAATAACTTTTTTTCTATTTAATAATAATAATTTAATAATTAATTTAATTAATTAATTAATTAATTTAATTAATAATAATTTAATAATTAATTTAATAATTTAATTTAACATGAATAAAAGAAAAATGTATTCCATACACCGAAAAAAAAATGTAGCAATATTCATCATTGTAGCAATATTCATCAGCCACCCTGTAGAACTGGTCATATCGAGAAGGTTACCCGACTACTGCAGTGTATGCCAAGCGGAGATCCTTGCAATTAAGGAAGTGGTGGAATGGCTACATTGCTTGTTTTTCAAGTTGTTTTTACATGTAAGGGCGAAGATTATATTAATTTTACAACTTTCGTAGGTTTCTCTTTCGAGGCGAGCTGATCTGAGATAATCTGCAATGGAAAAGGAAACCCTGAGTTCACCACCCACACCAACCGCTACGGGACGCGTTTCGTCTTTGGTACTTATACTTATATCGTATTTTTTGAGAAAACGCCTCTGGGATATAAACACCACATTACCCACGCTCGACAACCCTATCCGCTAGCTTTTTCCTTCCCAATGCATATGTTTGTGTAATGACAGATTTGTTGTCTATATAATCTCATAGCATACGCATGATTCTGTGTACCCTTTGAAAGTTTTATTGATGGCTTCGAACGCTAGACAACGGCAACGGCTCTCGCTATTGCTCCGCGTGCCCAGTTTTGAATTCCGGCCGGGCTCTGCCGAAACAGCTAGCGGGAAGGGTTGTTCAGCGCGAGTAATGTTGTATTTATATCATAGTTGCGATCTCTGGCTTTCCTTTTTGATATGTGCAAATAAAAATCTCCGATAATTGAGCTCGTCTCAAAAGAGAAATAAACAAAAATGGAAAATTTAATAATACGCGGAAAAAAAAAATTGAAAATGAAAAATTTGGCGAAGCATGTCCGGGATTCCAACCTGAGCACACGGAGCAACAGCGAGAGCCGTTGCCGTTGTAAAACAACTTCCAACAGATACACAAAATCATGTGCATACCATGGGAGTAGTGTAATTTGTGTAGACAAAAAATCTGCCATTACACAGAAGCACATGCATTGGGAAAAGTACATAATTTCGGTATAACAACAAACCAGCTTAAGGCCCTTGAAGCCTTCACACCTAATATGGCTGATGAGCAATTATAAACCAAATTGCGAAACGCGTGCGTGTTGCGATCTCTGGCTTTCTCCGATCATAGAGATCGTCTCGAAAGAGAAACAAACAAAAATTTTTATCTTGTCTATAGAAAAAAATCCTTTAGAGAAAGTTTCTGTGAAATTTTGTCTTTAGAAAAATTATTTAGAGGGTCCCGGATCTGAGCCAAATTTGGTTTCTAAAGCATATTTTATTGAAATTTTCCGTTTAAAGGATATTTATTGAAATTTTGCCTATGAAAAGTTAGTTTGAGCTGCCATATAACCGATCTCTCGATTGCACTTCTTGAGCTCTTAGAGGGCACAGTTCTTGTCCGAATTGGCTCAATTTTTGCACAACGACTTCTCCTATGACTTTTCCTTCTCAGCATATGTGCTAAATTTGGTCTTAATCAACCCTTAACCTGATATTGCTCCTATATAAATCGACCTCCCGATTTTACTTCTTGAGCCCATATAAGGCGCAATTCTTTTCCGATTTGGCTGAAATTTTGCACAATGACATCTACTATGATCCCCAACAACCAAGCTAAATATGGTCTCAATCAAACTCAAACTTGATTTAGCTCCACTAGCTTAGTATTTCTCCTCCATTATCCCTTGTTTGCCAATAAGGAGTCAAATAAAAACGTATGCTATATCCAATTGTGGTGCCATGTATCTGGGGGACCAATCCAGCCCCCAAAACACCCCTAAATCGGTCATATGTATCGTTTGTGGCAATATGGGGCTCAAATAAAAGGTATTTGAGAGTAGAATACGAATCTGATATCCAAATATGGAACCAAGTGTTAGGGAGCCAACCCTCCACCAAAACACCCCCCAAAGAGGACAAATCTAATGACCATATCAATATGGGGCTCAAATGCAAATGAAAGGTCTTTGAAAGTAGAGCACGAATCAGATATCAATAAACAGAAAAAAGTGTATGTGGGGCCACCCCTCCCCCATAGCACCCTCAAAATGGGACGTATTAGCTGACCATTGTAAAATAGGGCTCAAGCAAAAGGTATTTTAAAGTAGAACACAAATCTGATATACACCTATTTTCAGAGCCGAGTCACTCAGTGGCCGCCCCGTTCCCCGAAACATCCTAACCCCCCCCCCCCCCCCAAACCAGATATGTTTGCCGGCTATGGGAATATGGGGCTCAAATATAAGTTTTTTGGGGGTAGAGCTTGAGTCTGATATCAACATTCGGGACCAACTATCTAGGGACGTCGCACCTTCTTAACAATCCCCAAAATAGGAAGTATTTGTTTACCATGACTACTTGGGGCCAAAGAGAGTGGAGCACGATGTTGATAGTTTTTTGGACCCAGCTCCACCCCAAAACGGACATATTTGCTGGCTGGGGTATTTGTTATTAGAAAACGATTTTGATATCCAATTTTGGAGCCAAGTGTGCCAAGTACAGTCCATATCGGTCTATAACCTGATATAGCTCCCATATAATCCGATCTCCCGATTTGACTTCTTGAGCCCTTACAATCCGCAATTTTTGTCCGATGTGGCTGAAATTTTGCATGTAGTGTTCTGTTATGACTTATGTTATGTTATGACAACTGTGCCAACTACGGTCGAAATCGGTGTATAATCTGATATAGCTCCCGTATAAACCGATCTCCGGTTTGGCTTCTTGAGGCCTTACAAGCGGCAATTTTTGCCCGTTTTGGCTGAAATTTTTCATGTGGTGTTGCGTTATGACTTCCAACAACTGTGCCAAGTACGGTCCGAATCGGTCTATAACCTGATATAGCTCCTATATAAACCGACCTCCCGATTTGACTTCTGGATTCCTTACACGCCGCAATTTTTGTTCGATTTGGCTGAAATTGAGCATGTAGTATTTTGTTATGTATATTAACAACTGTACAAAGTATGCTCTAAACCGGTCTATAACCTGATATAGCTCCCATATAAACCGATTGCCCGATTTGACTTCTTGAGTCCTTTGTCCGATTTGGAAATTTTGCATGCGATATTCAGTTACGACTTCCAACAACTGTGCCAAATCAGCCTATAACCTGATATAGCTCCTATATAAACCGATCTCTCGATCATCCTTGTTCGGTACCTAGAAGCTTTAATTTTTGCTGGTTTGGCAGAAGTTTGTATAAATTTATTTTGTATAAATTTTTAGCAGTATCCATGGTTGAAGGTTACAAAGATTCGGCCCGGCCGAACTTAACACGCTTTTACTTGTTTAATTCCACATATGTATCATTAATTAAAAATTAAATGGTTTTAGCCAAGCACCTTACGTATACAAAATATCTTTTAACAGATTCCATTGATGAATTTATTACATTACCGCCATTTAATGTCGTAAGCTTTGACTTTAATTTCTCATAGACTCCAAATTAACATATTCAAAATATTTTTTGGCACAGTTTGTTATTGTCAGAACACTCCTGCTTCTTATTTTATTGCATTACGAACACCCATCCATGGGAATTGTAGTTGTCTGTTTTTGGGTCATAACCCATGACACACAACCTTGATATTAACCGCGCACTTTTATTGCGTACAGCGGCTATGGCTGGCCGGCCCCACATATGCTAATTGAAATGATATTCTACTTACGGTTATAAAATATTATTAATGTTATACCCCATTTTAGCACATAGACACCTTTAGTGTGTCGCAATTAAGTACATTAGGGTGGCACAATATTTGATTGTCAACATTGTAATTTACAACAAATTCTATGAATTTCTACCCAAGTTGGTATTATGGTGCTTGCCAGCAAACTTTTCTTTTGGACCAATTTAAATCGATCTCCCGAATTCGCCATAAAGAAGCGGAAGCTCGACTTTGATATTAGATATATGATTTCTGCAGTCAAACTTCGTAGAATTTGTTGTTGATTACAATTTGGAAAACACCAACAATGTTCGCCACCCTAATGTACATCCTGTGTCTGCTGCCATAGGAGGACTAACCATAAAATATGTGGACCAAATATAGTCAAAACAATTATGGAAATAAAATTTCGAAAAAATTTAAAAAATTAAATATCGATAAATATCTGGAAATGATTTCTCTCAAATACTCCAGGCACTGCTTTTACAGGTAGCCGTGCCTCAGAACCATATAACAACACGGGTAGTATCAGTGTCTTGTATAGTATAATCTTCGTCTATCGAGAGTTGGCCTTGTTTCTTAACTGCTTACTTAGTCCAAAGTATCATCTGTTTGCCAGTATTATTCTTCGCTTTATCCCAAAATGGTGTCATTCGTTTCGATTACGGCGGTGATATGGTAGATGAAGTTACGGACTATCTCAAAGTTGTGGTTCCCAACTTCCTCCATTTTCTTTATCTGCTCGGCTGTACAATGCGTTTTGGGAGTTGAAACCATCCATTTCGTTTCATTTCAATTTACTGCCAGACCCATATTTACTGACTCTTTCGATTCTTTCAAAGGCTGCTGTTACTACTTCCGGTGACCGACCTATAATGTCCATGTCGTCGGCATAGGCGAGTAGCGTGTGTTCTCTTGTGATTAGTGTGCCATATCTATTCACATCTGCATCTTGTATAATCTTCTCCAGTATGATATTAAAGAGATCACACGATAGGTTGTCGCCTTGTCTGAAACCTCGTTTGGTTTTAAATGGTTCGGAGAGATTCTTTCCTATTCTTACTGAGGAACGCGTATCAGCAAGTGTTATCCTGCAGAGTCTTATTAATTTTGCAGGAATACCAAACTCAGACATGACTTGAAATACCTTTGAACGTAAAGGAGTAGCGAATGCGGCTTTGTAGTCAACAAAGAGATGGTAGGTGTTGATTTGTCCTTCTCGGGTCTATTCCAGGATTTGGTGCAGTGTGAATATCTGATCTAGGGTGGATTTACCAGGTCTAAAGCCGCATTGATAGGGCCAAATTATCTCATTAACTTTAGGTTTTAATCTTTCACACAGTACGCTCGAGAGTATCTTGTATGCGATGGGGAGGAGACTTATTCCTCTGTCTTTGGCACATTCCGTCTTGTCTCCTTTCTTGTGTACGGGACATGGTATTCTGAGGTTCCAATCATCGGGTATGCGTTCTTCTAGCCAGATTGCGCAGATAAGCTGATGCATACGCCTTATCAGCGTGTCGCCTCCGGTCTTCAATAGTTCAGCGGGCGACCCGTCGGCTCCTACTGCCTTGTGGTTCTTTAGTCGGGTCACTGCTACAAGGACCTCATTCTGACTAGGAGGTAAACACTCTATACCATCATCATTAATTGGTTCTGCGGTATCCTCTTCGCCGCCATTGTCGGACACTAGCATTTGGGTAAAATGTTCTTTCCATATCCTCAGCATGCTGTCTGTATCAGTTACCAGATTTCCTTCTTTGTCTCTGCAGGAGGATGTGCCTGCACAAAAGCCATCGCTTTGATGTTTAATGCTTTGGTAGAATTTTCGGACTTCATTCTGACTCCTGTACATCTCAATTTGCTCACACTCACGTCTTTCCATTTCCTTTTTCCTTCTGCGGAATAGACGTTTCTCCTCTCTGCTTTTCTTCCGATACCTCTCCTTCATCTGGCGCGTTGCTACTGATTGGAGGGTTGCTCTTTATGCCGCTTTCTTAGCTTCAGTAGCATCTCGACACTCTTGGTCGTACCATGGGTTTCTTAGAGGAGGCTTCCGGTACCCAAGTACGGATTTCGCGGCATTTTCCATGGAGTGGACAATAGTTTGCCACTGCGCCATTATATCATCGGAACAAGGAGTGCTTTCATCAAGCATTTGCGTCAATCGAGTGGAGTATGCCGCTGCCATCTGTTGTGTTTGCTGCTTTTCAATGTCCAGCTTTCGTGCAGTATCAGATCGTACTTTCCTCGCTATGTTCGAACGGGTGCGAACCTTTGCTGTAACAAAGTAATGATCCGAATCTATATTCGCTCCACGGATCGATCGTACATCTAACACACTAGATGAATGCTTTCCATCTATCACTATGTGATCAATTTGGTTCATCATGTTTTGATCGGGTGACAGCCATGTTGCTTTGTGAATATTTTTATGTTGAAATCTGGTGCTACTTACTACAATGTTTTTCATTACTGGACGTTATCTCGTGAAGGCTAATCTTTCCTACTGTTGGACCAAAAATGTCTTCCTTCCCTATCTTCGCATTAAAATCTCCCAGAGCGATTTTAATATCATGGGCGGGGCAGCGGTTATATTCTCTCTCTAGGCGCTCATAGAAAAAATATCCTTGATCTACTCGTCCTTGTCTTCCGTCGGGGCATGGGCACAAATTTGTTTTTTATGCGGATTGTGGCTAGCCTATCATTCACCGAAGTAAAGCTGGATACAAGGTATTTCAGTCTGCGACTAACCACAAATCCACAGCCAAATTCATGCCTAGTGTTATGGCAGCTATAGTATAGTTCGTCACCGTTTGGTGTTGTAGTGACGCCATTCCCAGTCCATCGCATTTCCTGTAAGGCGGTAATATCTGCGTTGTACTTCTTTAATACATCCGCCAGCGCGTATACTGCACTTTTTCTATAAAGAGTGCGTACATTCCAGGTGCAGATCCGAAAATCATGGTCCTTTTTTCTTTTGCGTGGATCGTCAACTTTGGGGGGGTGTGTTTTTACTATTCCTTTGTTTCTCATAGTTTTCTGGGGGCGGGTTACTGGCCCAGCGCCCCTACCGCATGGGTTTCGTGGGATTGCATTTGTATCCCTCGCTGTGGCGAGCCGCTTGCTTCAAAATCCGACGCTCACCTCCAGCCGTCCGTAATCTGAAAACAGATGGATTTTCGATAAAATTCCGATTTTTTGGATGGAGTACCGAATTAAGGCCCATCCTTTCTAGGACGCATAGTTTAGGAGATACACCCGTTGTAAGTTTTTCATGTGAAAATCTTTTCAACTTAACCTAATCTAAATCCAAATTGCGAACTTGTTAATCAATAACACAAATTCCTTTATAGGTCCGATTACAACGAATTTTTTAATTGAGTGTACAAATTTCTTAAATGAACATAAATTTTCATATTTTCTGTGTGGTGACAAGAAACTAGGGTCTACCACAAAACGCCTCTACACAAATAAAGTAATCCAGATCCGAGAATATTTAGAGAAACATTAAATTTGAAAAAAGCTACGTTAGCGTATAGGGGAGCACATTGGGGCAACTAATCTTATATATAAAAATCAATTTGTGTTTGTTTGTTTGTTTATATGTTTGTGTGTTCCTTATAGACTCAGAAACGGCTGGACCGATTTTCTTGAAATTTCCACAGATGGTGCATAATGATCCCGTGGTCAAAATAGGGTACTACATTTTTTGATATCTGAAGGGGGGGGCGGACCCTCCCCCTTACCCTAATTTTCAGAAACACCAGATCTCGGAGATGGGTGGTGCGATTTAAGCGAAATTTTGTGTGCTCTCATATAGTTCCCTAAAAATAAAAATTTGGTATCTTAATTTCGGGTGGGGTACCTAGGGGGGCCGCCCCACCCTAAAACCTACCAAACATATATTTAGACCAATCACGACAATATGAGACTCAAATGAAAGGTATTTAGGATAAGAAAACGCATCTGATATCCAATTGTAGATCCAAGTGTTAGGGGGACCACTCCAACCCCCAAAACACCCCTAAATCGGACATATTTACCGCCCACGGCAATATGGGACTTAAATGAAAGTTTCTGGGGGTCCACCCCTTCCCCAAAAAAACACCCCCCAAACAGGACTTATTTGCTGACCATGGGATTATGGGGCTTAAATAAAAGGTATTTGAGTGCAGAATTTGTATCTGCTATCGAAATATGGGACCAAGTGTTTGGGGGGCCGCTTCTCCCCAAAAACCTCCCCCAAAGGGGACAATTTACGACCATTGCAATATGGGGCTCAAATGAAAGCTCTTTGGGAGTAAAGCACGATTCTGATATCAATATTCTGGGAAAGTGTCTATGGGGCCACCCCACCCCCACAATACTACCCAAGTAGGAAATAGTTGCTAACTATTGCAATATGAGGCTCAAATAAGAGGGTTTTTGGAGTAGAACACGAATACGATATATATTTTCAATGCCAACTCACTGAGCGGCCGCCCATCCCTCAAAACACCCTGCAAGCCGGTAATGTTTGCCGACTATGGAAATATGGGGCTCAAATTAAAGGTATGTGGGAGTAGACCACGTATCTGATATGAACATTAGGGACCAACTGTCTAGGGGACGTCCTACCACCATAACCCCCAAATAGGATGTATTTGCTCACCAAAACAATTTGGGTCTTAAAGAGAGTGGAACTAAATATTTAAAGTTTTTAGGGCCAATACCCCGACCGGACATATTTGCTGACTTTTGCAATAAGGAGTTTAAATGAGATTAGAAAACGAATTTGATATCCAATTTTGAGGCCAATGGCAATATGGGGTTCAAATAAATGAGATATAGTTATATGAGAATAGAGCACGTTGCTAATATATTTTCCGGGCTAAGTGTTTGGGGGACCACCCCAATCCCTAAAACACCCCTAAATCGGTCATATTTACCGACCATGTCAATGTGGAGCTTAAATGAAAGGTATTGGGGGTAGAGCAAGAATTGATACCCACTTTCGGGAGCAATTTTCTGGGGGTCTAACCCTTTCCAAAAATACCCCACAAACAGCAACCATCGCAATATGGGGCTCAAATAAAGGTATTTGGGGGTAGAATACGAATTTGATATCCAAATATAGGAATATAATCATGCCAACATGTGGCTCTAATGAAAGGTATTTGAGATTAAAAAACGAATTTGATAACCTATTTTGGGGCCATGTATTTGGGGGCGCCTCATCATGTAAACTTCCCTCAAAACCAATGGCAATATGAGGTTTAAATAAATGGTATTTGAAAGAACAGCACGATGCTGATATTTTTTCAGGGCCAAGTGTCTGGGGAACCACCTCACCCCCGAAAACACCCCTAAATCAGAGAAAACATGAGAATATCGGGCTGAAATAAAGTATTTAAAGAATGGAGTACACCTTACATCCAAGCTTAAATTCGTAGACCAATAAATATCATATGGGATATTTTCGTAGCATGGTATTTCACTAAAAGCTCTTTAATTGTCGAAAATAAATATTGCAAGGAAAATTTTGTTCCATATAAAGTAAAACAAGGCGCAGCGGGGCGGGCCGGGTCAGCTAGTTTTCTATAAAATTGAATTGTCGTAAAAATTTTCAATAAAAATCTAATTAAAAAAATTTTTTTTTGAATTCCAATTTAGAGGAATTTTTGCTATGTATGTCGAACATTCACAGAATTTGTTATTTTATGTACATTTGAGTTGTTTATAAAATATTGAAATTAGATAGATTAGATTAGATAAGTTTTGTATTAATTTTATTTTTTTCTCTTTATTTTGTATTGATTGTCGTTTCTATCAGAATAATGTTGTATTTAATTTTATATCATATATTTGTTTTGGTTTGTATTGAAAGATAATCCACTTACCTTTGCAGGTATTCCGTGTGTTATCACCATAATTGATAACAAAAATCATAATGGTAATCAAGAGCTTTAATCTACAACGTGTGAAATTCATATCGCCGAGTCTTTGGCTTAGACCGTTGATAAAATAATTCACTTTGGAGTTTGTTTGCTGTATATATCCTTTAGGGGTAAGTACCACTATTTCTTTTTTCACCGCTTTATTCTTCTTATATTGGGAGAACTTCTAAATTAAAATTATTAGAAAAACTGGAAATTTCTGTTTAAACAGAGTTTTTTCACTAAAAAAATGCACAATTATTACTATTTTAAAAAATTCACTATAATTTTCAAATAAAAATCTGAACTATATTAAAATTATAATTCACTGTAATTTGTAAGATTTTTCGTATAAAGATTTTTCTGTTATTATTTAATTTTTTTATAGTTAAGTTACATATTTATTTAATTTTCTTTCTATTGAGACTTTTCTTTAATAACTTATTTAACACTTCCGCACTTTAACACCTTTAAGACTTAATGACAAAGTTCTAATTTTCTTGCATCCGTGTTTATGATGACGACAACAATACGTCCTTTTGCAGACTATTTATATTAAAAAACCGACACGGAAGCTAGCATACGATTCGCTTAAAAATAACAATAACGCAACAACTATGAATAACAACACTGCATATTGTTGTTGCTTCGTATTTTGTTTCCCGTTTACTTAGAAAGTTTCTTTTCACCAGCCATCCTTGCTTTCTTCCTGTTGTCTCTTACTTTAACTATCCGTTGTGAATAACACTATTATCCTTGTTCACCAGCTAAAGACCGACTGTTTATACCGAGCGCCAACTTAAAACTGTTCGAAAGCCTTTGGTCATTTTTCACAGGAACCCTTTTGCTCGCCCAGTTATTTTGTGTTCCACAATTGCCACCCACAACAATAAGGATGTGTTTGAAAGTGTGGAACAAAGTAAGCACACTGTAACAGCCATCCCCCATTCAGCAATGACGACATAACTTCACACTTAAACTTAAAGGATGTTGTTTGAAGGAACAGACAAACGTGTCAGTGCATTTTAATGTGACAATAGTCGTAGTAGTTTTTGGCTTAATATGCGCAAGCGTGGTGATGTGGAATTTAAAATTACATAGGGTTTTCCAGAAGGGCTCTACTGTTATATAGGTTCTTATAAATTGGATAACGTGAATTCCTTTACTGATTTTGGTATTATTTTGGATGGTAAAAAATTGCAAATTTTTGCCCATGAACATTCCACTAAGGAACAGGGGCAAACTTCTCACATATCAATGAGTGCAGTCCGATTCAAGTTTAAGTTCAATGGTAGCCGAGTCCGAACGGCGTGCAGCAGTGCGACACCTCTCTGGAGAGAAGTTTTACATGGCATAGTACCTCACAAATGTGGCCAGCATTAGGAGGGAAAAACCACCGCTGATAATTTTTTTTTCTGATGGTCGCACCAGGATTCGAACCCAGGCGTTCAGCGTCATAGGCGATTACGTTTTAATTTGCACATTGACTTGTGCATCAATAAGGCAAAGTCGTTGTTGGGTTTTATAAAACGGTGGTCCAAGGAGTTTGATGATCCTTATGTGACCAAGCGTTTGTTTACAGGCTTAGTCCGGCTTACATTGGAATACGGTTGTGTGGTTTGTAGCCCATTCTACAAGTGCTAATCACATGGGATTGAATCAGTCCAGGTACAATTTCTTCGATTAATTGTTAGGGGCTTACCATGAAATTTGGCTGAATTTCTTCCTTCCTACGAGAACCGCTTGAAACTTATTATCTTACCAACGCTCGAAAGGAGGCGCTTTATGCTTAGGTCCGTATTTATTGTGAAACTATTGCGTGGTCAGATAGATTCCTAATTCTTAACAGGCGAATTAAATTTTAATATTCCTCTCCGAAAGAACGAACAAAACCAAAAACGGTTTTGAATATCAATGAAACTCTTTATTCCTGTGAAAGTACGTTCGATGACATGTATGGCACGATGTATGGAACTCAATTTCTTTTGCATGGCCACCACGGGCACTCTTGCAGAAGTCCAGACGCTGAACCCAATTTTCGACTGTTTTCAAGCATAAATCTGCTGCAATTTCACCTTCGACATTCGTACGAAGTTCATCAATCGTCGCTGGCTTGTGGACATAGACCAAAGACTTGACCAGCTTTGCTGTTTGGGGCTTTTCCTACCTAATTTGATAGCATTTACTTTCAATTTTAAAGGTTTGGTCGGATGGACAACCCATTTCGATTTTGGCAGATTTTTAGAGAAATTTTATTTTAATACTCACCACCGGTGGATGGGATAAAAAATGCAAATTTTGCCATGAACATTTCACTAAGGAACAGGGGCAAACTTCTCATATATCAATGGGTGCAGTCCGATTCAAGTTAACGCTCAATGATAAGGGGCCTCCTTTTTATATTCGAGTCCAAACGGCGAGTCGCAGTGCGACACCTTGTTTGAGAGAAGTTTTACATAGCATACTACCTCACAAATGTTGTCAGCATTAGGAGGGGAAAACCACCGCTGAAATTTTTTTCTTAAGGTCTCTCCAGGATTCGAACCCAGACGTTCAGCGTCATAGGCGGACATGCGCTACGGTGACCTCCCCGTTAGATGGGGTATACTTTATATAGTCATTCCGTTTGCAAGACATTCAAATATCCACTTCCGACTCTACAGAATAAATATATTATTCATTGCAGTAAATTTCTAAGACAATTTAGCGTTGCCCGTGTGTCTGTCCGTCCGTCACGCCACTTCCTTCGAGGTTAAGTTCTTCGCAGGTTAAGTTCTTTGATAGCTACCATATAGACCGATCTGCCGATTTAGGGTCTTAAGTTCATAAGACCCTAATTTGTTATCCGATTTCGCTGAAATTTAGATCAATGAGTTGTCATAAGCCCCAGATTTTCGGACTGAATATGATCAATATTGGGGTATATTTAATTAAAGCTGCCATATAAACCAATCTGCTAATGTGAGGTTTTGAGCCCGTAGAAGGTGCAACATTTACCTGAATTTGCTGATGCAGTGAGTTGCGTTAGGGTCATACAGACCAATCTTCCGATTTAAGTTCTTGAGCCTCTAGAAGGTGAATTTTACTCGATATCGCTGGAATGTGGAACAGAGTTTTATTAGACCTATCTGTACCCATCCATGGCATCCGGTTGTCGCGATGGAATCCTTCATCGGCAAGGGTTGCCGCCTCGTTGTACAACACACTGCTACAACAACAACCTATCTATACCCGTGTCGAGTATGGTCTAAATCGGATCATATTGGGATACATATAACAGTTAGACAGATTTCTGAAACTCATTTTTAACCAGATTTCACAGAAATTTGGAACAGTGTGTTGTATTAGACCTTAATAAGGCCATGGACTCATAAAAACCTAAATTGACAAAATTTAGAATAGTGGGTAGTTTTGCCCACATCAACATCTTTACCCAATAGAGAAAAATATCCCGCAAAAAATTTTCTTGTATTCCAAATGTTAACCAAATATGGATAAAAAGTGTGTCTTCAAAGTTCGGCGGGCTTTACTTGTTTTATATTATATTAGAAGAAGATTGCGTGTATTTTTATTTAGTTGAAAAATTTTGTAGGCTGGGAGGGGTATTAGGTAGGTTTTTTGAAAAATTTTGGGCGAACAAATTTTTTTTTTAGTGGCAACGATGAGCTTGACATAGCCCCACAGGCGTCAAATCGCACGACCAAGGTGGCCAATTGACTGCACTATTTTGTGCGATAACACGTTCTCAAAACTCGGTTTCCAATAAATTCATTGTGACATTCGTTGTGTGAAATTAGAAATTTTTTATGTTTCGTATATCAAAATATTGCCCATGAAATTGAATTAAGCATATATTGATCACTCTTATTCCAAAATATGAGCGATATATATTGACGGTAAGTTTGGTTTATGCCTCTCAAATATTCAATATGAAACTTACCCATATTTATTCTATAAAATTGTACAAATTCTTATACACTAATTTAAATTAATAAAATATATATTAATCTAGTCATATCGTTTGTAACACCTCGAAATATGGATCTGCGACCCCATAAAGTATATAACGGGTGATATTTAAGAACTATAGGAAAGATTTTCAAAAAAACGCATCAAATTCAGATAATTGCTGTGTGGCATGGGACACAGTTTTATTGAAACCACATATCATGCAAGTGATGCTCTTGCATTTTGGGCAAACGCTCAGCATTTACAGTTACTTTACGATTCGCATCATCTTTGAAGAAGTACTGTCCAATGATGCCACCAGCCCATAAACTGCACCAAACTGTCACTTTTTCGTTTTTCTACCAATGCTTGCAACGCTTCTAGCTGATCTTAACTCCACAATCGACAATTCTGCTTATTTACGTACCCATGGGACAAAAATAAGCTTCGTCAGTCAATGGAAGAAGCGCGCGATAAACTTTCTTAACAGAGCTCGTATTTTGATAATAAAATTCAATAATTTGCAAGCGTTGTTCGTTTGTTAAACGACCGATCGATGCAATATAGAATTAAAATGAAAAGTTTTTGGCAATAAAGTAGGAATATGATGTTTTTGGATCCAATTGGGTTCAAACTCCTACGAAGCCCAAAACCGCTCCAAAAGTACTGACAAAAATTAAAGAGGACCGATCGGGACAATATGGGATTCAAATGAAAGGTTTTCAGGAGTAGAATACGAATATGGTGTCGAATATTGGATTCAAGTACCGAGGGCGTCGCCCCAAGAGTACCGCCCAAAATAAAAAGTGGACCAATCGCGACAATTTAGGACTCCAATGAAAGGTGTTCGGGAGTATAGTATGAATCTGATATTAAAAATTGTACCCAAGTATCTAGGGGGCCGTCTCAAGCCCAAAACCGCACCAAAAGTACCGTCCAAAATCAAAGTGGGCCGATCTGGACAATAAGGGACTCCAATGAAAGGTATTTGAGAGTAGAATACGAATATGATGTCATAAATATTATCCAAGTACCTAGGGCCCTCCCCAAGCCCAAACACGCACAAAAAACCGCCCAAAATCAAAAGTGGAACGATCGGGACTATATGGGCCCAAATGAAAGGTTTTTGAGAGTAGAGTACGAGTATGATTATCGAATATTAAAAATTGAGTGTAATTACCAAGGGGGTCGCCCCAACACCAAGACCGTCCCAAGTCGGCATATAAGACGAACATGATAATATAACTCAAATAAAAGGTATTCGCAAGTAGACTACGAATATGGTATTAAAAAACAGGTTCAAGCTATAGGAGGTTGCCTACTCTTCAAAACACTTTCCAAAATGTGGATATTTGTCAATCATGGCTATATGGGGTTCAATAAAAGCCCTACAGCAAATGTGTAGTCAATTATCCCAAATATATCGCTCCTAAACTGGAGAATTAGTTATCTGTCACAGGACATATCCTATAGGGAATGAAAAGTTTCTATTGTGGTAACTTAAGATTCTTAATTATTTTTTAAAAAGTAACAGATAAAATGCTTATCCGTTAAATATATTTGCTTACAATTGTTATCACCCTTAAAAATACTTGCAAACTATACTCATCCTTTTCGAACTGTCCCAGCACCTATCCTACCGTGTTAGAATGGTGGCAATTCGTCACCTCGAGCGACAAACTCTTATAAAAAAGATAGGTTTTTTCCATGTAATCGGACGAGAACTGGGACTGGTCCCTATCACCATAGGATCTAACCCGTGACAGGTTTGGACCTGTCCCATTTCTCGTAGGGAGGTATTTGGTCCTTCGGTGTTAGAATGGTGGCAATTCGTCATCTCGAGCGATATAAAAGTGATAGGTTTTTTCCATGTAAGAGGAGGAGGACTGGGACCGGTCCCTATCGCCAGAGGGAGGACCTATCCCGTGACAGGTTTGGGACCTGTCCCATTTCCCGTAGGCAGGTATTTGCGTGGGGCTAATGAAGGGGCAGCAGAGCGGGCAGGATACATCTAGTTTTCTATAGAAATAAAATTTTGTTAAGATTTCCCATACAAATTTTGAGAAAATTTCCTAATAGAAATTAAGTTTTCACAAAAATTTTCTATATAAATCAAATTTAAGAAAAATTTCCGATAGAGATAAAATTTTAACTAATTTTACTAAAAAAATTAATTTTTGAACAAATTACCTATGAAATTTTACATAACTGCACTGTTCTACTAATCCTAAGCTCTAGAGTTTCAAGTTTTGAATCTTTATTTAATAGTTTCTTTTATGTATTTGTTAGTGCTCAAGTTTGGAAAGTTAGTCTACTTTAACATTCCAGTTTTTATAATGAATTCTTAAATATTCATAAAAATACAACTTGTGATTATTTTCAAATCTTTACCCCAATCCGTACCTCATACGTACCAAACCTACGCTCTACCATAGGATGGGGGTAAACTAATTGCGTCATTCCGTTTGTAACACATAATAATATTGATCTGAGATCCAACAAAGTATGCATGCAAAAAAAAATAATAAATTGTTTGGGAAATTTTTACTACAAAGAAAATACTTTTATCACGAGGTTTTGCTTTTATCGTAACCGTGTAAAGTTTTGCTTCAACATATCAAACGTAATCCATAAACGTTGTATTATTCAACGTAGCTAACTTTGTTTATCGTAAACCCTTTAGAAACTTCGACTATAGTAAAAGGACTTTCCTTTTGTTGTAAAACCAAAAACTCTTTTACTAATACGATTCAAATACAACATGCCAACGCACGGCCCTTGAAGCCATCACACCTACTATGGTTAAAAGTTTTCTAACCAAAGACGCGTCCCATAGTGGTTGGTGTGTGTTGCTATCTTTGGCTTTGCCTTTCCATTTGCATCTCCGATCATTGAGCTCGCCTCGCAAGAGAAACAGACAAAAAAAATTTTAAATTTATTGATCTTCGCTCCAACAGGTAAAACACTTGAAAAATTAAAATTCTTAATGAAAGAAAATGTATGAATATGATCGTTTATGAAAAAAAATTTTTATATTTATGAAACTTTGTTTCATACATGTAAAGAAACTTTTCATAATATTAATAATTTTTATCATTATCAATAAAAAAATTATATTATTGAAATATGACCACGTAAGTATGCAATGAAAATTGTCTCATTTATAAACATTTGATGGGGGAATTTTCCCAAGTCAACTTCAAGTGAACTACCTAATGTATAATTGGCAAAGGTTCAGCATTATGCCACTATTTCTCGTTTGTTGTTGATTTTTGGTCACATGCTTTTGTTGTGTACAAATTTGCAAAGTGAAAGTCTCGGAGCGATCCAGCCTTCCAAAGTCTGGCCAAGAATCGCTACCCACCTCCAAATGCATGTGTGACTACAACAACAACACGGTACCTAAATTTTTGACTGAATATCCAAGCTTTTGGTTTTCTTTTTCTTTTTTATAGATGTAATGAAAACGTTTTATACATAGTAGAACAGGGTTCCATGAATATAATAAATATTATAAATTTTATGATATTTTTCTTAAATGTTATGAAAAATACTCATAAATTTTATGGAAGTTTTTCAAAAATGCTATGACAATTTTTCACAAACTATATGTTTGATTTTCATAACTATTATGACATGTTTCATTGAATTCAGATTTATGAAACATGTTTCATAAGTGTTATGAAAAGTTTCATTGGGACGTGTTTGAACATTTTTTTCATAAATGTTATGACAAAATCATTAATATCGTGAACATTTTTATTTCTGTGAAGTCCAACTCCAGTGCCAAGTAGGGTTCAAATCGGTGCATAACCTGATCTGACTCCCACATAAACCATTCGCCCTGTGTGAATTATTGAGCCTCTAGAGGGCGCAAATGCCATCCGACTTGGCTAAAATTTTGTAAAACGACTTCTCCTATGACCTTGCCACATATGGTCTGAATCGGTCTATAACCTGATATAGCTCCCATATAAACTGATCATCCGATTTAAATTCTTGAGCCCCTATAGGGCGCAATTCTCATCCGATTTAGCTGAATTTTTTTACAATGACTTCTACATCCAAACTAAATATTGTCCGAATTGGGGCATAACCCAATATAGCTCCAATAGCATAGCAATTCTTATCCATTATCCTTTGTTTGTCCATAAAGAGATATCGGACAAAGAATTTGACATATTCCCATATGTGGTCCATGGTGGAAAGTATATAAGATGCGGCCCTGCCGAACTCACCACGCTTTATTTGTTTTTTAATTAATTTAAACGTCTCTTGCTTTGAAGAGACCCAATTTTATCTGTGTTTATAATCCATGTGCGTCATTTAAATAATTTAACTGAGTTCAAAGTTCCATGAAATAGTTCAAAGTTAGGTCACAGACCTTTTGGACAGCGACAGCACAAAATAAAAGCTGTGGTCTAGTAATTGAAATCTTTTTTTGTTGTTGCTTATTTAGGTGAGGGTGGTATTGAGCAATCATTTCCAACTAAATAATTAAAGATGATTCCCAATTGGCATTCGTTATTCGTTTTCATGGCTTGCGTTGATGGTAATGACCAGGTAGAGTCCACCACTTTATGTTGTAAACGGTGGCTGTGTTCTCTTAAAAGCGAACGGTGTAAAATTGTAAATCAGTCATTGACCAGCAATTAAATGATGATGTTTGTTGCATCAACAACTCATTAACTGATATTGGGTTGCCCAAAATGTAATTGCGGATTTTTTAAAATAAAGTAAATGCATTTTTAATAAAACTTAGAATGAACTCTAATCAAATATACTTTTTTTACACTTTTTTTCTAAAGCAAGCTAAAAGGAACAGCTGATAACTGACAGAAGAAAGAATGCAATTACAGAGTCACAAGCTGTGAAAAAATTTGTCAACGCCGACTATATGAAAAATCCGCAATTACTTTTTGGGCAACCCAATATATTGTATATGCTTGTCTATGACTGCAGGAATGTGGTTGAGCAGTTTTGAAGTAAATAATCTTTGAGAGAATAGGGGTTGACCCGCATTTTATATATTTAAAGGCCTTTCCAAATTTCCTCAAAGCCACGTAGAAGAAGCAAAGCATGTAAAGAAAAGTCGGCAAGTTGACTAACCTCGTAACGTTTTAAAAAGCTTTTTTTTGGATTGACTGGCGTATTTGTGAAGTACAAGGTCGATAAAAATAAGTGCGATAATATGTATTATATTTTCCATAAAACAATGGTTTTGGATTTATAGTTAGTTGGAGGCTTAAACACCTTGTCTTCCATTCATCGGTGGTGAATAAAAGGCCCTTCAACAAAATAAGAACATTTGTTATGGAAAACAACTTTATTGTTCTTCAAACTCTTCTCCATTAAGATTAATACTTTCTTGCAGGAACTCAAATCAGTTTCAAAAGCGCTTTCCCCATCAATGCTTCGGACGTCTACAAACGTTAACAACAAAGAGTTTTGTTTTTCTAAACGTGGAGAGAAAACTACGACCTGCAATCAGTAGCAACGTGCTAGTTGAAGGAAAGGTATTGGGAGAAAAGGATGGAGGAGAAAAGTTCGCAGAAAGAAAACGAAAATATGAGCGAATCGAGATGTACAGGTGTCTGAATGAGGTCCGGAAATTTTACCAAGGGTCGAACATCAAACCGATGGTCCAGTACATCCTCCTGCAGAGGTAAGGAAGGAAATCTGGTACCAAATGCAGATAGTATGCTAAGGAGGCCACCGTAGCGCTGAGGTTAGCATGTCCGCCTGGGCTCTAATCCCGGCGAGACCATCAGAAAAAATTGTCAGCGGTGGTTTTCCCCTCCTAATGCTGGCAACATTTGTGAAATACTACGCCATGTAAAACTTCTCTCAAAAGAGGTGTCGCACTGCGGCACGCCGTTCGGACTCGGAGCCCCCTTATCATTGAGCTTAAACTTGAATCGGACTGCACTCATCGATATGTGAGAAGTTTGCCCCTTTTCCTTAGTGGAATGTTCATGGACAAAATTTGCATTTGTGCTTACTTTACTTTACTTTAATTGGCTATGACAGAACATTTGTTCCACTAACCGAACGTAGAATACCGTTCCAAGTGCCTCGATCTTCTGCGCTCATTCTAAAATCTCTGATACCAAGTTTCGAGGTGTCTCCCACCACTTGATCTTTCCATCGGGCTTTTGGTCTTCCCGGCTTGCGTGTACCACCGTGTTTGCCTTCAAAAGACTTCTTTGCTGGAGCTTCTTCATACATTCTGACAACATGACCTAGCCAATGCAGCCGTTGTATTGTGATGCGTGTAACTAAGCTATCGTCGTCTTACAGCTCATACAGCTCGTGGTTCATACGTCGCTTATATTCTCCATTAACGCAAACTGGTCCATATAGAATCTTTCTCTCAAATACTCCAAGCACTGCCTCATCTGCTTTCACAAGTACCCATGCTTCAGAACCATATAACAACACGGGTAGTATCAGTGTCTTGTATAGTGTAATCTTCGTCTGTCGAGAGATGGACTTGTTTCTAAAGGCAGGGCAGCGGTCATATTCTCTCTCTAGGCGCTCGTAGAAAATATCCTTGGTCTGCTCGTCCTTGTCTTCCGCCTGAGTAACCACAAATCCACAGACAAATTCATAACTCGTGTTATGGCAGCTATAGTATAGTTCGTCACTGTTTGGTGTTGTAGTGGCGCCATTCCCAGTCCATCGCACTTCCTGTAAGGCGGTTATATCTGCCTTGTACTTCTCTAATACATCCGCCAGCACCTTCTCTATAGAGAGTGCAGACATTCCAGGTGCAGATCCGCAAATCATGTTCCTTTTTTCGTTTGCGTAGGTGGTCAACCTTGGGGGTCCGTTTTTACTATTTCTTTGTTTCTCATAGTTTTCCTCGGGCGGGTTACTCGCCCAGCGCCCCAACTGCATGGGTTTTGTGGGATTGCACATATATCCCTCGTTGTGGCGAGCCGCTTGCTCAAAGATCCGACGCTCGCATCCGGCGCAAAAAACTCGCCTTGTCATCTCGAGTATCATTGACATTCAGTATTTAATTAAGAGCCAGTGCCACCTGACTCCTCACTGAGACTCTCCTCTCGAAAATCGCTTCCCGCGACCGCATTTGCAGTTACTGCGCATAAAAACAGTGCTTTCCACCAACCACAACCTGTGGACGCGCCCGGTAGCTTTCAGCTAAGCTTCCGGAGGCAACGATGGACACACATAAGCCGGAGCTCAAAGTTCCAGCCTGTGTGGTGCTCATAGTTATCCCGTGTCAGCCGGATAGTGTGCTTAGAATATGGAAAGAACATTTTTCCCGGCTGCTAGTATGTGATAGTGGCGGCGGCGAGGATACCGCAGAAATATTCCTAATGATATCCTCTTATATAAAGGGTAATTTTTTAAGAGCTATAAGAAAGTTAAAAAAACATGAACTTCAGAAAAATGCATAAGTCTTTATTTGAATCGATGGTACGGTCCATATGTTGACAAATGTTGACCGTAACTGCGCCTCAAATTGTCCATCCGCTTAGTCCAATTTTGGATTGTCTTTCCAATTTTTCGACCGGTATCTCACAAATAAATACTTAAATTCTGTCTTCCAATGCGTCAATTGAAGCGGGCTTGTCTGTATAGCCTTTAACAAAGCCCAACAAAAATAGTCTAAAGGCGCTAAATCGCACGATCTAGGCGGCCAATTGACTGGTCCCGAACGTGAAATAAAATGTTTACCGAACTCGCCTCTCAATAAGTCCATTATTACGCGTGCTGTGTGATGTGTGGCAACGTCTTGTTGAAACCACATGTCATGCAAGTCAAACTCTTGCATTTGGGCAAAACAAAAGGTGGATATCATCTCACGGTAGCGCTCACCATACGTTACGATACGCATCATCTTTGTAGAAGTACGGTCCAATGATGCCACCGGCCCATAAACCGCACCAAAAGGTCACTTTTTTTGGATGCATTGGTAACTCTTGCAATGCTTCCGGCTGATCTTCACCCCAAAATAGACAATTTTGCTTATTTACGTACCCATTGAACCAAAAATGAGAAAAAATGACCGCGCCATGAATTTTATTAACAGAGCACGCATTTTGATAATAAAATTCAATAATTTGCAAGCATTGTTCCTTTGTAAGGCGATTCATGGCTAAATTATAGGCCAAACTAAAGGTGTTTGACAGTAAAACAAAACACGAAACGTACGTGAGCTGTTTAAACCAGCGTTGCCAAAAAGATAAAAGCTGAAAAATTACCCTTTAGTATTCAGGAACTTTAAATATTGGCAACATGAAAATATATTTTTGTTACATTCAATGCAAAAGCAATTATGGTTGTAGTAAATATGGTGCGTCCGTCCGTCTGTCGAAATCACGATAGCGGTCGAACGCTTAAAGTTAGCTGTTTGAAATTTCGCACTGATACTTAATATTGATATGGGTCGTTAGGGATTCAGATTTAGATTTGACTTCTTGAGCCCCGTGAAGCCGTATTTTTTCCCGATTTGTCCGATTTGGCTGAAATTTTGCATGTAGTGTTCGGTTACGACTTCCAACAACTGTGTTAAGTAGGGTCCAAATCGGTCTTAAACCTGATATAACTCCCATATAAACCGATCTCCCGATTTGACTTCTTGAGCCCTTGGAAGCAGCAATTTTTATCCGATTTAGCTGAAATTTTGCACATAGTGTTTTGTTATGACTTCCAACAACTGTGCCAAGTAAGGTCCAAATCGGTTAAGTACCTGATATAGCTCCCATATAAACCGATCTCCCGAGTTGACTTCTTAAGCCTCTGGAAGCTGCAATTAGTCGACATAGTGTTCTGTTATGCAACATAGTGTTCTGTTATGCAACATAGTGTTCTGTTATGACTTCCAATAACTGTATCAAGTACGGTTCAAATCGGCCAAGTACCTGATATAGCTCCCATATAAACCGATCTCCCGAGTTGACTTCTTAAGCCTCGGGAAGCTGCAATTTTTATCCGATTTAACTGAAATTTTGCACATAGTGTTCTGTTACGACTTCCAACACCTGTGTTAAGTACGGTCCAAATCGATCTTAAACCTGATATAGATCCCATACAAACCGTTCTCCCGATTTGACTTTTTGAGCCCTTACAAGTCGCAATTCTTATCCGATTTGGCTAACATTTTGCATGTAGTGTTCTGTTACGACTTCCAACTAGTGTGTGAAGTATCGTCCAAATCGGTCAAGAACATGATATAGCTCCCATATAAACCGATTTCCCGATTTGACTTCTTGAACCTCTGGAAGCTGCAATTTTTATCCGATTTAGCTGAAATTTTGGTCCAAATCGGTCTATAACCAGATATAAACTGGTCTCTCGATCATCCTTGCTCGGTTCCTAGAAGCTTTAATTTTTGCTGGTTTGACAGAAGTTTGATATGTAGTATAAAATTATCCTCTCCAACTAAATGTATTTTATATACATTTTTAGCAGATTCCATGGTGCAGGGTTCCCAATATTCGGCCAGGCCGAACTTACCACGCGTTTACTTGTTTTTTCTGCAAAAAGTTTATATTTTTCTATAAATAGTCGACTTTTTGATGATCGAAAATTTAGTCAGAAGTCAACTTTTTGATTATCAGAAAAAGTCGAAAAATCGTCTTTTTGATTATCAGAAAAAGGCGAAAAGTCGACTTTTTGATAGTTGAAAAAAGTTTATTTTTTGATTATCAGAAAAATTCCATAAGTCGATTTTTCAATTTTACTTTAAATCCTTGGTGGCTAATGGGGGACGAAGCCACCTCTCGAAAGACAAGAATTATTACATTATTATTATACATTACGTTGATACTATCCGTGTTGTTATATGGTGCCGAAGCAAGGATACATGCGAAAGCAAGCGAGGGAATACTTGGAGTGTACGTGGCATAGATTTTCCGTAAATGTATGAACTAATCTGTGTTGATGAAGAATTTCAGCTTTGTTAGAACTACGAGTAGTACGACGCCATTTGCATTGTTAATCGTATCAAAGGATAATGTTCGATAGGTCATGTTATCAGAATGAACCTAGAAACTCCAATTAAGAAGTCATTTGAAAATGTACCTGAAGTCAAACGCAAAAGGGGAAAATCAAAACTCCAATGGAAAGTTCAAGTGGAGAAAATTTCAACATCTCAACATTTATGTGATATTGGGTTGCCCAAAAAGTAATTGCGGATTTTTCATATAGTCGGCGCTGACAAATTTTTTCACAGCTTGTGACTCTGTAATTGCATTCTTTCTTCTGTCAGTTATCAGCTGTTACTTTTAGCTTGCTTTAGAAAAAAAGTGTAAAAAAAGTATATTTGATTAAAGTTCATTCTAAGTTTTATTAAAAATGCATTTACTTTCTTTTAAAAAATCCACAATTACTTTTTGGGCAACCCAATTGATAGAAGACATTTGCCCAACATTTTGGACATACGATCGATCCGAGGGGGGGACATCGAATTGGGTCATCACCTTGTTGCAACAAAGGTTCGATCTCATCCAGGTGTAGCGAGGATCTGACATGTTGAAATTAGATGCCAGAAATTGGACAATAAAAGTGGAAAAGCTAAAAGATCTGCTAAGTTCAGTTAAAAGATCTGCTAAGTTCAGTTAAAAGATCTGCTAAGTTCAGTTAAAAGATCTGCTAAGTTCGGCTAAACGATCAAACAATCCGCAACGGACAACTATGTAAACATCTAAACATTTTTTTGTTTCAACTCAATAGCAAGGTTCTAAAGAATGGGACTGGGCCAAAGCAGAGTAGACAGTACCTGATATCATCGAGATAAAGATTGTTCGTAAAATTCATGGATTAATCTGTGTTGATGGGGAATGAAATGAAATGAAAACGTGGTTATATTCATTTGACAATTAACAAACAGCGTTAACTATCGCTGAAGGGGACGAACACAAAAGCAACACTAACTGCCAGTAATCCATTTTGACTTTTACAGCCCATAATGTTGGAATTCCTCTGCGTTTTTTTGCTAGAACATTTTAGAACACATTCATTATTTTTCGAATTTATTGGAATTTAATTTCAATTGTTGATATAATTACAGTTTAATAGACCCATATCTTATATGGGCTTGCAATCGAGAGTTAAAATAGGTTGCTTAAAATCAAATGTTCATATAATTTTTAACTTTTTTTGGATTTTTCTTTCTTTGATTTTATAAATCTCTGTGGACTAACAATTTTTAACTTTTAGAGGTGTCCTCTTGGTGACTTTGCCACCGCAAAGATTAATGTTCACAGTAAACTTGGGACTCTCAGACATCTCGGAATCATAATCATCGCAATCACTGACTTTATTGTTGCACTTTGAGATGAGTTTGCGGCGCTTAAATTTCTTACTCTTCTTTCGTTTTGTTTTTGTGCGTGCATTCAGGGATAATCTTCCCAAGAGCTGTACCAATTCGGTGCGATATTTCTCCAACGAGTGTAGCTGTCGATCAATGGAGGCCTCATCCATTTCATCGTCACTTAGATAATCGGTTTCCGGTTCCAAATATGAAGCCTGCTGCAGTTGGGCACAACGCAATTGATTGATGCGTATCAACTCTTCGGTGAGGGCCAATTTGGCGGCAGCCCATTTGAAAACCTGGCGTGTCTTGAAGGGCATATTTTGTTTATAAGAGAATATGTGATAGTCAATACTTTCGCCAGTTTCTTTGGCAACTTCAATGCTGGACATGCTTTGTGTCAAAGTAGGCATGCTTGGCAGTAGCTGCTGCTGCTGCTGATGTTCGTGTTGTAGTTCATTGAATGGCTCGACTAGATCCGAACGCAGGTTTTCCTCATCACCTTCGAATGTATGGGATCCTTTATCCATGTAATTACCCATAATTTTCAGAAGGAAATCTTTTGTCTAAGTTCTTGACAGCTTGCCTGTCGACTTATTTATGTTGCTTACCTTTCCAGACAGACCATTTATATGTCATTTGTTTTCAGTCTAAGCGGGATTCCTAGAAAATGGAAAAAAATTCTTGCCAAATTTTAATTTTAAAATCCCAATCCTGTTGCTAAGACTTATGCGGAAAAAATAACTCGGCTACGAAAACTGCTAAACTCAGTCACCTGGGTTGAAAATTAGCGAGTGCTTGTTTTGTTTTTACCTGGTGTGTAATGGAAAAATAGTTGTTGGAAAAATTTCCCTAATTTTTATTATTGTTGGTAAAGAAGCCCCGCATTAAGACACAGTAAGTGCTACCATAAAACCTTAAAATAGGTAAATAAGAATGTGAAGGATTACACACACTGTTGAGCCGCCATAAAACTCTGATTATCCCATTTCTAGTTGGACTATTTACTTTAAAAGTGAAGATAATACAGCTTTTCAAATGCATCCTCTTTGATTTTTTTGTGTTATATGCTTATGATTGCTGTGTTTTATTTATGTACTGGTTACAGAAGCCGCGAAGATCAATAATAAACTGTTAAAACCACATGAGGAAAAAAGTGAAAATATTTGTAAAATTTAAAAGTTAAATTTACAAAGAACAAGCAAAAGCGTGCTAAGTTCGGCCGGGCCAAATCTCGTATACCCTCCACTAATATCTGTTTGTAGGCAAACAAGAAGTAATATTGAGAAATCGGTTTATATGGGAGATATATCAGGTTGTAGACCTATTCAAACCATATTTAGCATGCATGTTTAAGGTCATCGTTGTACAAAATTTCAGCCAAATCGGATAAGATTTGCACCCTGTATAGGCTCAAGAAGTATAATTGGGAAATCGGTTTATGTGGGAGCTATACCAAGTTATAAACCGATTCAAACCATACTTGACGTAATAGTTGGATGTCGAATCTAAAGACTTCATGGAAAATTTCAGCCAAATCGGATAATAATTGCGCACTCTAGAGGCTCAAGAAGTCAAGATCCGAGATCGCTTTATATGGCAGCTATACCAAGCTATGAACCGATTTGGACCATACTAACCACAGCTGTTGGAAGTAATACCAAAACCATATATGCAAAATTTTGGCCAATTCGGATAATAATTGCGCCCTCTAAAAGCTCAAGAAGTCTAAGGCAGATTTAGATCATACTTGGCATAGTTGTTGGAAGTCATACCAAAACAATTATATGCAAAACTTCAATCAAATTGGATAAGAATTGCGCCCTCTAGAAGCACAGGACGTCAACACCCAAGATCGGTTTATATGACAGCTATATTAAAACATGGGCCGATCTCAACCGACCTACACTTATAAAAAGTATTTTTGCAAAATTTCAAGCGCCTAGCGACTTAAAATGTCATGACGATCAGGAATATATATACTATATGGCGTCTTAGGCGCATATTTCGCGGTGTTACAAACGGAGTGTTAATGTTACAAACGATTTAATAGAAATCGGTTTCAATCACGAAATTAATTGATCCAATTAATTTGTAATTGTAACTGCTTCAATCACTAAATTGATAATATCAATCACCGTAATTGAAAAAATGTTCAACTAAAAAAATTGCGTGTATTAAATGGGCATACACCTAAGCCAGTATTAGGTTTGTTTTGCTCTCTAAATACTAAAAAACTAACCTCAAAGAAGAAAATTTAAGTTAGGAATTCCGTGCAACTTACAAAATCCTTAACTGTTTTTCATGCCACGCCCCTAAGGGGGTTCATGTCTGATATTGTTTCCCCACCCAAGTAGCGGTGTATTTTAGCCGCGAAAGCCGGGCAATGTTATAAGAAATGCTCCAACGTCTCATCATCCTCCCCACATGCCCTACACATGCTATCACTTGCCGCACCGATTTTGCATAAGTGAGCTCATAGTCCGATGTGTCCCGTTATGATACCGAAAGCTATTCTGACCTCCTTCTTACTTCTTATTAGTAATAGCCTCATCTTCTCACTAACTGGATCACCCCATAGAAATTTCGCCGTCCTACCGGCCCCTTTCGCTGTTCCAATCGCCCTTAACTGGCACTGCGTCGATCCGTAAGGCTTCGGGTTAACCAAATTTATTGACGGCAGTTCTCTGGCCTTCACTGCCAACTCGTCTGCTTTCTCATTTTCAGTTATTTCGCCCCGAACCCAAACGATGCAGATCGTGCAATCCTCAGAGATGGCGTTAATTTCTTTCTCACATTCCAAGACTGTTCGTGTTCTTACCGTCCTGGTTGTTATTGGCCATATGATCTGTTTACTGTCCGTAAAGACGTACTCGACGTCCTCCCGTTAGTACCACACCACCTCACGCATTCCGTGATCGACCGGATCTCTGCCTGCAGGACCGTATATGATCAGCCAGTTTAAAATAGATCTCAATATAGACCCCCAGGCCCACTCTGTCCCCCAGCTTTGATTCATACGTATGACATGATCTTCTAGACGGCTATGCTAGTGTTCCGTCAGTCCAAGAATGTGCCGCTGGCAGCAGTGCCTCATCAAGTGTCGTCTCAGGTATCCGATCGGAGACATATTCCATTCCTTCTAGGCTTGGGGGTAGGAGCTGCTCCTACCCTCAATCTATCCTTCTATCGCTTTAAGTCTCATAGCCGCAGTGGCTGCCTCGCACTTAATCTGTATGTCTATGGGAGGGATATCTTGAATAATCTCCAGTGGCATAGTGGGCATGGTACTCATCGCTCCGCCTATATCAAGACAACATGTTCTCTGAACCTGTTGTATTATCTTTACGTTGCACTTATTCTCCATCGCAGTCCACCAAACTCCTGAGGCGTAAGTAAGTATTGGTCTAATCACGCTCCAGTAGATCGAGTTGACTATCCTTGGATTCAGGCCCAATTTCGAGCCTACATCTCGTCTACATAATTCCCAACATCTTAAGTCTTCTCAGTACGCTCCTGAATGTGACACTTTTAATTCAGTTTCCTGTCCAAAATAACCCCGTATTATTTGACCTTGTCAGATATCTAAATCGTTCTATTGGGGAAACGTGGTGTGTCAAATTGGTCCACCTTCGTCTTCCTCGTGAATATACAGATGTTTGTCTCCTTGGGGTTAACATTGAAACCCTAGGTCAAGCCCAGTCGTGCGCCACCGGCAAGACCCCTTCGGGCCTTCTGCATATCTGGTTCGAATCCTTGCCCCTTAGAAGTATTATAACATTTTCTGCGTAGTAGTAAATCCCTCCTCAGTCAACACCCGTAAAAGGTCATTTGTGATGGTCACCCATAAGAGTGGCGAAAGAATTCCCCCCTGTGGCGTGCCTTGTGCCCCTTTCTCCCTTATAAAAGGTGATTTTTTGCTATTATATTTTTGGCAACACTGGTTTAAACAGCTTACGCACGTTTTGGGTTTTGTTTCACTGTCAAACATCTTCGGTTTGGTCTATAATTTAACCATCAATCGTCTTACAAACGAACAGCGCTTGCAAATTATTGAATTTTATTGGCCCAAAAAGTAATTGCGGATTTTTCATATAGTCGGCGTTGACAAATTTTTTCACAGCTTGTGACTCTGTAATTGCATTCTTTCTTCTGTCAGTTATCAGCTGTTACTTTTAGCTTGCTTTAGAAAAAAAGTGTAAAAAAGTATATTTGATTAAAGTCCATTCTAAGATTTATTAAAAATGCATTTACTTTCTTTTAAAAAATCCCCAATTACTTTTTGGGCAACCCAATATTATCAAAATGCGTGCTCTGTTAAGAAAGTTCATTGCACGTTTCTTCCATTGAGCGAAGACCAGCCAGAAGCTTTGCAAGAGTTACCAATGCATCCAGAAAGTCACAGTTTGCTGCGGTTTATGGACTTGTGGCATTATTGGACCGTACTTCTTCAAAGATGATGCGAATCGTTACGTAACTGTGAATGGTGAGTGCTACCGTGAGATGATATCCAACCTTTTTTTTGCCCAAAATGCAGTAGTTTCACTTGCATGACATGTGTTTTCAACAAGACGGTCGTCACCGGTTAATAGGCTGCCTAGATCGTGCGATATGACGCCTATAGATAAGTTTTGGTCGGGCTATGTTAACCGGCCGAAATATTGGAAAGAGTATGCCAAAATTGGACTAAGCGGATGGACCCTGAAATAATCTTTAAACATCTAATTACATGGACCGTACTATCGATTCAAATAAAGATTTCATGAATTTGATGTGTTTTTTTTTTTAACTTTCTTATGGCTCGTAAAAAAATCACCCCTTTGCTCTCTTCATCTTCCTCTATCGTTGACCTTGCCCTGATTCCACGATATATGGTTTGATTTTAACTCTGTTTTCGTGCAGCGGATCCATGTGTTTTTCGGGCGTCCCCTTCTTCGCTGTCCTTGCGGGTTCCAGTCTAGGACATTTCTAGTTATATCATCGCGCTGTCGGCTTAGGATATGACTCAACCTGGTACATTTTCTATTCGGGACAGGGGAAGTGTTTGTTCTTATTTGCAATTCCTCACTTGAAATTCGATTTGGCACCGATATATAAAAACTTGAATTTTGCGGGTAGTCGTACTTCCGATCCTCGGTCCTTTGTTATTTTGCTGCCAAGATAGGAAAAGTTGTCAACGTCTTCAATGACATGGTCGATTATAGTGAGCGGTGTCAGATTTGATGTTCCCATCACCATCAATTTGGTCTTTGCTATGTTTATCTTCAGACCTACTTTGGCAGCATTTTCATTCAATCGTTCCAATTTGGCCTTTTTGTGCTCAAAGCGATGCGCAAAGAGGCGGATAATCAGGCCTCCCTGATCATCCGCGTAATCGATGTCTTCAAGGAAGTCGTTAATACCCCAGCGTATGCCATAGGGTGCCTCAGCCTTAGTTGCTTATAATACGGAGTTTAATAAAATTAAAAAAAGCGTCGATGACAGGATGCAGCTATGCATCCCGAATGGTCGGCTCTCGTTTCTATTGAAACGGACTGAAACTTCAGTATTCCTACACAGCTACACAATGAACTTCGCGAAACTGTGTCAAAAGCACGCTCGGAGTCGATGAATAAAAGGTATAGGTGTGAATTAAGTTCTGCAGACTTTTCTATGATTATGCACAGCGAGTAAATGTGGTCGGAACAAGAACGTCCTGACCGAAAACCTGCCTGTTCCTTCCTCAAAATGCTGTCAAGTGCAAGCGAAATACGCTGCAGAAGAAGACTTGCCATCACTTTATTGCGTTTAGCAACGTAGTCGCCCTCCAGTTCTTACACTGTGTGAGGTCGTCCTTCTTTGGGATTGTGACCACGATCACCGTTCTTCCATTCCGTGGAGACAGCGTTTGTATCCAAGGCCTCTCTGATTATTGGGGCGATCGCTTGAGCTATGGGGTATGCCCCATACCGCAACAGCACAGCAGATATAAAGGGTGATTTTTTTGAGGTTAGGATTTTCATGCATTAGTATTTGACAGATCACGTGGGATTTCAGACATGGTGTCAAAGAGAAAGATGCTCAGTATGCTTTGACATTTCATCATGAATAGACTTACTAACGAGCAACGCTTGCAAATCATTGAATTTTATTACCAAAATCAGTATTCGGTTCGAAATGTGTTCATTCACCGTTCAGCGATGAGGCTCATTTCTGGTTGAATGGCTACGTAAATAAGCAAAATTGCCGCATTTGGAGTGAAGAGCAACCAGAAGCCGTTCAAGAACTGCCCATGCATCCCGAAAAATGCACTGTTTGGTGTGGTTTGTACGCTGGTGGAATCATTGGACCGTATTTTTTCAAAGATGCTGTTGGACGCAACGTTACGGTGAATGAACACATTTCGAACCGAACACTGATTTTGGTAATAAAATTCAATGATTTGCAAGCGTTGCTCGTTAGTAAGTCTATTCATGATGAAATGTCAAAGCATACTGAGCATCTTTCTCTTTGACACCATGTCTGAAATCCCACGTGATCTGTCAAATACTAATGCATGAAAATCCTAACCTCAAAAAAATCACCCTTTATTATCAGGGCCGTTTTTGAGTACGACCAGAACGGTTTCAATTTCTTCGCAGGTGGGTGGGGCCGTAGATATATCCCTGCGTGGGTTTCGGGGCACAGGGGGATTAAGAAGGTCGAAGCTTACATCCTCGGTTGCTGGTCCTTCGGAGCTGAAGAAACCGTGCCATCGCTCTAATTGCTGTTAGGGTGTTGTTAATTCCGATCCGTCCTCATCTTTTATTATTGCCGTTGGCCTTATATTGTTGACGCTCATTTGTTTTACTGACACGTAGACACCACGCATGTTTCCGATATTAACTGCATGCTCGGTTTGCTCTGCCAGCATATTAAAATATATTCGCTTATCTCTGCGAACTAGGCTCCTGACCAGCGAGGCGGAGGCGCAATATTTAGTCCTGGCCGCGATTTTAGTTACGCTAGATTTTGCCTGTAGCAGAGCGTTTCGTTGCTTATCCATGGTTTTTAGGATTGTCGAACAATGCCTATGATAGAGGTGGCCGTCTCCGTACATGCTGCTATTATGTCGACCCATGTATGAGTGTTATTTTGCACCTTCTCTGTTAATATTGCCTTGTATTCGTGCGCTGTTTCGGGGTCTTTTAGGTTTAAGAGGTTGAACTTTGTGAACTTTGTGTTGGATGGCAAACAAAAATAAGTGGAAATAAGTTTGCCATTTTGGAATGGATAGAGATATCTTCATGATTACGGTTATAGCTGAGGTGTTATCCAGGTTATATGCAAAATTTCAGGTTTCTGGATGTCCCAGGAGGCCATTGGTGGGTCTTCAAAGTTGGTCACCTCGACCCTACAAAATTTTGTTCGGGCTGTCAAAAGCGTATTTATGGTCCGATTTTCATAAATACGTACTTAATGGAGATGCGCTTTAAGTGTAATTTTAATAAATTGTGTTAACTCTAAGAGGAGATCTGTGAAGTATAATATTGGCATTTTTTGACAAAAAAAATCTGGGAAAACCCTTCGAGTTCTCATTGCCCAAAGTAGTAACTAATTGCATGCAAAAAATTTTTTGCGTCATCCAAGGATTGAGGTCTCTACGGACATTTTACTAAAAAATGCAAATGAACAATAAGTCCTTTTTTATGGAATCGGATTTTTAGACCCAACCGCACTTTTATGATCGTCCGCTTTTGAAAAAGTCTATATGCTAGAAATTTTGATAAACAATTTCTATTTATAAGAAAAAACTTCCACACAAAGAGTGTTTCGCCTACCTTATTTAATTTCTAGACTCAATTCTAATGTTCTGTATAATCAAAATATACATTTTATCGACATAACATAATGGGGTCATTGTCACCGGACAACCGTGATTTGTGTTCCAGAAATTGATGGTGCGCCCTATATAGCGCGCTTGTTTTCAATGATTTCATTTCACTTTTAATTGCCTTCGGTGCTGAGATATGCAGCCCATTGGGGTCTATATTTGGATCTGCGCCGCCAGGGTCGCGCTTAGGCTGAGAGAGCTCGGCATTCTGAAGAAGAATGGTTGCGGCCACAGTTCGATTCGGGGTGTTATGTCTGCGGAGGGTAGACTGAGGAGGATCTCCGACTACCTGGCACCAGTGCCGACCGGAGTGAAGGCATTCGCGATTCGTTTTCCTGAGAGGGGCGAATGGAGAGCGGATAGTGTACTTGAGGAGGATGAGACCTAGATCTACACAGATGGCTCCAAGATGGAGTCAGGGACAGGATTGGGGGTCTACTCTGATGCACTCAATATCAGTATGTCTCTGAGACTGCCGGACGAGTGTACAGTCTTTCAGGTCTATGCCATTGTAGTAACCGCAAGATAAATTGTGGCAAAGGGCTTACCGCCCTCGAAACTCAGAATTTATGTGGACAGTATGGCGGCCCTCAAGGCCTTGGGGTCGAGGTCGGATGGTGAGGTCGAGACGAGTGGCGGACTGTTTGGAATCCCTGCATGGGCCCCGGACCCACGATGTGACGCTGATATGGGTTCCTGGGCATGAAGGGATTCCAGGAAATGAGAGGCCGGCCGAGTGCGCCAGGAGGGGTTCGTCTGCGCCGGGCGGACCAGTAACCGGTCTTGCCTACTTGCCATTTGTCGAGCTACTGAACACAGTAGAGGGGATGGCCAGGGCGGCGTTTTTGGCAAGGTGGGACACGGTAGATGGTTTCCGAACTGCGAAGGCGCTATGGCCGGTCATCGACCGGAAGAGGACGAGAAAATTGCTGGAGTTCGATAAGAGGTTGATGAGTACTTTGACAGGCGTCATAACCGGACACTGTGCCATAGGCCGCATGAGGATACCGCACAATGACTTCTGTAGGAGTTGCCTTGATGAGGATGAGGAGGAGACTATTGAGCACTTGCTTTGTTTCTGTCCGGGTCTGCAGAGACGTAAGCTCTTCTTTCTTGGGAGCCGTTCTTCTGTGATCTGGGTGAACTTGCGAACGTACCTCTGGTATCTCTCCTGCGGTTTGTTGACCTCTCCTCCTGTCTTTTTCTTTTTATTCGTGTATGACCACTAGCACAAGGTCTCACATTTTCCCTTTTCTTCCCTTTCTCTCTCTAGGGTACCACAATAGGCCAAACTGGCCTCCGAGTGAACTCACCTTTGGTGGGCGACCCATTCAGCCTAACCTTACCTAATTGCTCTAATTAAAAAATTATTCGAAATTTTTAAAATTTCAATCATTTTTATAATTGGATCAATTAAAAAATTAATTGGAATTTGAACATTTTTCAATAATTTTTTAATTGAATATGCAATTTTTTTAATTTAAATTTTTTCAATCACGTTTTTCGAAAACTGTGATTGATATTATCATTTTCGTGATTGAAGCATTTTCAATTGAAAAATTAATTGGATTAATTAATTTTGTGATTTAAACCGATTTTTATTGTTTTTTTCTGTGTATAGTGGTGGGTATAAAAATGATTGAATCAATCAATTTATTAATTGAACAATGCCTTAAATTTTATAGCGATGGCAACTGGAAAAAGTGCTGATTCAATTAATTTTTTAATTGAAAGCGATTTTATTTTCAATTATATTTAAATTGAAAAAAATTTCGTCACATTATTTTCTGTGTAATTGGAAAAAATCATATTCAATTAAAAAATTTAATCAATTAATTTTTTAATTGAGAAGGTTTTATTTTCAATTAAACTTTTAATTTATTTAAAAATTGTTATCGTTTTTTTCTGTGAACATTTATATGTGAGATGTGCAATTGCAAAAATTATGAAAATTTTATTTCGTCAAAATAAAAAATAAATTCATTTAATTTTCTATAAAAGCATTGGAATTTCTTTTACTTGATAGATCTTTGATACTTTAGTAAACGTTGTGTTAAAATTACTCATAACATCTGCCGCAAGGCTTTTAGTTTTCTAATCAGATGCCTTTCGATGATTTGCTTAGCATGTTCAGCCATGCTAGCTTGAACACAACATTTCAAAATGTTGTAAATCAGAATTTTTACCTGACACTAAATCGACCAGCGATTATTTGTTTGCAGCAATAAAACCTGCCTGGTTGAAACTGCTTGGCTTAAACTTCGTTTAGAGTTTACCTGAATTGGGTATATGCCAAATTTCCGCGAATGTTTTGAGTTTTTCCCAGTTTAGAGATGTGGTGTAGGCTGTCTGGTCACATAACGCCCATTACCTACCTGTGATTAAATAATGCCACTGGTTACTTGTAACGCCCCATATATAAAAAGCCAGGTCATACTCCTTAGATGTATTAGTTTAAGGTTTGTTTTCATCGTGAAGACACCATAAAAACGCGCGCGCGAATTTGTCAAAAGTCTATAGAAATTAAGCAATGAGCGAGTTGAGTAACGAAATAGTGGTGGTTGACAAAGAGACAATCGATGTATGTGATCCCCATGGTTATTACGGTAACCATGGTAGGCAGGAGCCCAATTTCAAAAGTCCCTCGAAGCGATCCTTCCTCAATGAATGCATAAGGCAGATATACATATTGCATGGCAGTGATATGTCCACGATGACCATACCAGTAGAATTTAATCGTTGTCTTATATGGAACACCTTAAACGCCTTGATGGTGCCCCAGAGAATGTCTCCTTATCAAGCCTCCGTACAAAGAGTTAGACGTCGCCTATTCCGGGATGCCAAACAGAAGAGGCGTAAAACCAAAAGGCCCACGCATAATAATATAACTGAAACTGAATGCTACCACTACAAGCCCTTTCGTCATCAAATAGGCCTTAGAAAAATACCTCGCTCCTATTTGGAAGAGGCCTGCCGCCAAATCTATGCCGAACGCAGTCAGAATTTGAAACGAAAGCACGAGAATATAGAGCCCTTACATTTAGCCACCAAAGAAGGTGTTTTCCAGGTTTCACAACAGGTCATCAACAAAGTGTGTCGTTATCATGGCAATATGGCACGTCCACAACCATCGCGAGAACGTTCCATGGAGGAGCAAATAAAACGTGAACGCAACACCGAGGCATGTCGTCTGAGTCGTCGGGCCAAAAAACTAGAGGAAGTATTGGTCGAGCAGCAGTACCGTGAACGTTTGCAGGCCAATGAAAAAGTTCTAGAGGCCTCGATTCGTTCCATTTTGTATATGAAGGCTTTAATGGGTCTCATGGTGAATGGAAGCCTGCCACAAGATGAACGTAATCTTTATATATGAAGAAAGTAAAGATTTATCTGTAAGATAAATCTAAAAAATTTTAAAAAATCTTATAACAAATATGTACATAAACAACCATATATATGTAAGGAATTGTCTTTTTGTGATTCTCTAGGAGAGTTTTAAGTCTAAAACATACAAACAAATCATTGCAAAACTCAAATTAAGCTAAGCTTTTTATATATACTTGTCATATAAAGATGTACTTAGAGAATTTGAGGGTCTTATGCAAAAAAATCTAAAACTTTATAATGGATGCTTATAAAGTCAATTTAGTATATTGTAATATTTTTTTTAATTTCAACAAAGATTGAACAAAACCTAAAAACTTATTTTTTTCCTAAAAATAAAAAGAGATATTATTGTGTGACTTTTTTTATTTTTTATAAAAAAATTATTTGTATTTAAATTCGTATTTTAAAGAGATGTCTGAACAAAAAATTGTAGACGTAGAATCAAAATTTTGACAAATGTTATAAAACGTACAAAAAATGTATCTAACATTTAAGGGCAGGATTAAAAAAAATATGATTACATTCCATCGATTAGTTTCATGTGAACATCCATCAGGCACTGAAAAAAATTATTAAAAAAAATTATATAAATTAATAAATTGCTTTTTATTGTCCTAATATATAAAACAACATAGAGAATACATATGGCTGATCAATAGGCACAAAGAAACGTTAAAGAAAGAAACGCGAACAAATTGTTAGCAACATTTTATGGCAAATAGTGTTTTTCTCTAATATTTCTGCACAATATGGAACTTTGGAAATTACATACAATCTTTGGCTTATAAGAAACCATAAAAATGTTGTCTTCCATAAATAATTGCTTCTATTGCAGTAAAAACCTATAATTTTCAATTCTTCAATTCAATCTTTGGCTTATAAAAAACCTCAAAAACTTTTGGCCTTATTCACAAAACTTAATGTAGATTAGAAAAAGGGTATATTTGACATATTTCCTTCATAGAACTGTCAAATAAACCTATTTTAAGTCTTCATAAAGTTTTGTAAATAAGGCCGTTTGTCTTCTTTAAATATTTGATTCTGATTAAGTAAAAACCTATAACTATTTTAAAGTAAAAATGCTTCGTCTGCAGTAAAAAGAGGATTGCCATCGGACTAACTGAGACATTTTAGTTGTGTGTTGTCACTGAGACGGCAGCCCTTGCCGTTGAAGGAATCCATTGGGTCAATCTGGTACGTACAACCGCCTGCCATGGATTTATTGATGATTTATCAATGATATTCTAATCCCAAGGAACTCCATGAAGCCTCCCGCCCGGTGTCCGCATCTAACAAATCAACATGGACTAAGATTAGTCCACTGTGATTTGTTATATAGGGGCACCGGGCGGGAGTCTTCATGGAGTTCTTTAGGATTAAGAAATCATATAAGCCTCAGGTGTTGCGTCTTTCAGGCAGAGTTCTTTGCGGTCCCGAAAGTTTTGGTGTCGTTGTTAATGTAAGAGTGGCTGCCCGAACGAACTGTGCTGATATAATTACAACGCCAGAGCCTTCTCCGCCGCCTGAAGTCGAGACCAGGTGTTTCTAGGGATCATGGGGAAGACTGTCAAGCTCTGCTGCGATTCGGGTCATCACGGTATGGCGGGGAACGGGGCGGCCATAGGACTAGCCAGTAATAGCGCCTATGAGCGCTGACTTGCTACTGAATACCTCTGATCCACCTGTTTCTCTTCGTTTTTGTCCTGTGCGTTTGTTCCTCTTCTACTTTTTTTCGTTCAACTGATGTGCAAAGTATTGTAGTATTTTCCCAATGAAAAGGCACTTTTCCAAAGAAAAGGGTAGTTTTAGTACCATTCCACAAAGAAAAGTGTATTTTCAATATCCTTTTCCAGAGGAAAGGGTAGTTTCAGCACAATTTCCCAGAGAAAGGAGGAGTTTAATAACTTTTCGAAGAGAAAAGGGTAGTTTTATTACCCTTTCAAAGAGAAAATGGTAGTTGCCTTTCCCAGAGAAATGGGTAGTTTCATTAAGGAAAGAGATGATTTTCAATACCCATTCGCAAAGGAAACGGTTGTTCTATTATCCATTTCCCAAACAAAAGGGTAGTTTTAATACCCTTTCCCAGAGAAAAAGGTTGTTTTTAATACCCTCTCCCAGAGAAGAGGATAGTTTTAATACACTTTCCCAAAAAAGGGTAGTTTCAATAACCTTTCCCAAAGAAAAAGGCAGTTTTAGTACCTTTTCCCAGAGAAAGGGGGAGTTTCCATACACTTTTCCAGAGAGAAGGGTGGTTTTAATACCCTCTCCCAGACAGAAGTGTAGTTTTTATAACCCCAGAGAAAAGGGTAGTTTTAATACTTTTTCCTAAAGAAAATTGTAGTTTCAATAACCTTTCCCAGAGAAAAGAATAGTTCCAATACTATTTCCCTGAGAAAAGGGTGGTTTCAATACCCTTTCCCTGAGAAAAGGGTAGTTTCAATAACCTTTCCCAGAGAAAAGTGTAGTTCCAATACCATTTCCCTGAGAAAAGGGCAGTTTCAATACCCTTTCCTAGTGAAAATGGTAGTTTTTAATACCCTTTCCGAAAGAAAAGGATAGTTTCAATACCCTTTCCCAGAGAAAAGTTTAGTTTCAATACCCTTTCCCAAAGAAAACGGTAGTTTCAGTAGCTTTTCCCAGATAAAAGGGGTGTTTCAATACTCTTCCCCAGAGAAAACGGTAGTTTTAATACTTTTTCCTAAAGAAAATGGTAATTTCAATAACCTTTCCCAGAGAAAAGAATAGTTTCAATACTATTTCCCTGAGAAAAGGGTGGTTTCAATACCCTTTCCCATAAAAAATGGTATTTTCCATACACTTTTCCAGAGAAAAGTGTAGTTTCAATACCCTTTCCCAGAGAAAAGGGTAGTTTTAATAACCTGAAAAAAGGATGGTTTTTAATACCCTTTCCCAGAGAAAAGCAAATGGGAGTTTCTGTACCTTTTACCAGAGAAAAGGGGAGTTTCAGTACCTTTTCCCAGAGAAAAGGGGAATTTCAATTCCCTTTTCCAGAGAAAATGGGAGTTTCAATACCCTTTCCCAAAGGAAAGGGTTGTTTCAGAGAAAAGTGTAGTTGCAATACCCATTCCCAAGAAATAGGGTAGCTTTAGTACCCTTTCCCAAAGAAAAGAGTTGATTTAGTACCCTTTCCGAAAAAAAAGGAATTTTTAGTACCTTCTCAATGAAAAAGGGTGGTTTTAGTACCCTTTCCCAAAAAAAGGGTAGTTCTGGTAACTTTTCACGAAGAAAGTTTAAATTTAGTACCATTTCCCAAAGAAACGAGAAGTTTTAGTACCCTTTCCCAAAGAAAAGGGTAGTTACAATACCCTTTCCCAGAGAAAGTGGTAATTTCAATACACTGTCACAGCTAAAAGTGTAGTTTTAGTACCCTTTTTCAGAGAAAAGGTACCCTATCCCAAGAAATAGGGTAGTTTTAGTACACTTTCCCAAAGAAAAGAATAGCCTTTCCGAAAGAAAAGGGAAGTTTTAGTGGCCATTTTCAAACAAAATGGTAGTTCTAGAACCCTTTCCCAAAAAAGTATAGTTTCAGGACCTTTTCCCAGAAAAAAGGGGAGTTTCGGTACCCTTTTCCTGAGAAAAGGGGAGTTTCAATGCCCTTTCCCAGAGAAAAGGGTAGTTTTAGTACCATTTCCCAAGAAATAGGATAGTTTTAGTACCCTTTCCCAAAGATAAGGGTAGTTTCAACACTTTTTCCCAGAGAAAAGGATACTTTCAGTATCCTTTCCCAAAGAATAGGCTAGTTTTAATACCCTTTCCCAAAGAAAATGGTGAACCTAAGGTTTTTATAGTTAGCAACTGTGCTCTCCAACTTAACCTAACCTAGTCCATTGTGATGCTACAGGAACAGTAAATTCGCTTTAAGTGTCTAATTGCTTATCTAGGTAAACATTTAAAAAAAAAATATTAAACTAAGTTGAATTCCTTCTACTTGTCAGTGCGGGACATACATACAGTAAATTTCCTATAGTTTCTTCTTCCCACAACTCGGACGGAAATCGTTACTTCCAACATGTACTCCATCCCCTTGTTTTCCAATCATGCAAAGGCTTGCAAAGACGGACACCATCAGCGATACTTCTATTCTACTCAAGTGACAGTAAATCGTTGGATTCATACAAGTTTAGATTAGGCCACATAATATCGGTTGGAGTTAGGTACCTAGAGGAAATGTTGGTCAGGAAATTAAACTGGAAGTATCATATTCTGGAGAGTGCGGAGAAGGCTTTTAAAAGTTCGTCACTATGAAGAAGAGATATACTACTCGAAGTAGGTACTCAATGCTAAGATGGTCAACTCGTTCTGCGATAGTGTGGTTAGGCTGATTCTCACATAAGCATAGGTACATCGGATCTAACGGACATGTAGTCTTGTCATAAATCGGCCGTCGATAACAACGTCGAGTAGGGCGCTAGAGATAATTTTGGACTTTAGGTCCAGAGACATTCGGTCGCGGATAAGAGACTTAACATAAGAAGATGTGTGAAGATAAAGAGTTAAAGTAAGCCACACCTTCATATTTGACTATAGGGGAATGAGATGTAATTGCAGAAGTTTCCAACTGAATTGCTGGAAAGACAATTGAAAACGAGTGTGAGCACGAATATCGAGAATACAGAAATGGACGGGAGGAACCTTAGCACTAGTGCCGCCTGGCAATTGTGGCTACACAGTTGTCTCGAAGATAGGAGAGATAATGGGTACGAATATCTACATTGTAGATCCAGACATCCAGGTCCAAGCTCTTTTATCCCCTGCCTGATTATAACACGGATCTACGCCTAAATGTTGATCCGAGCACCATGGAATTCGTGAGCTGGTATAGTATCTACACTAGGCCTGCAATTGAACATTCTCATGTAGAGTCAAATTGCAATTAGGACGACAACAGGTAAAGTCACAGACTAGATTACAAGAAAATTAATAAAGCATATGCTTTATATGGTAGGATTCGCATCATTTGGATGCCAAATCACACTGGGTTAGGAGAAAATGCAGGATTCACTAATAGAAGGTTAGGTCACATGCAAAAACACAAAGTGGATAGGCCCCATAAACATCATTAAGGATGTCAAATCTGACGATTGAAAATGTCATCATATAGGAGAAAACGTAAACAAATAATGAATGTAAAAAGAGAACAAGTTGACATCCTCAATGCCAAGTACTGCCAAATATTAAAAAAAAAGTATATCGGCTGATCGCTTGGCTTAACCTTATTCAGTGAATCCTGGAGAAAATGGAAGAACAGACACCTGACTTTAAAGACCAGTAGTCTGCCGACGATGAACGCAAGAAAAACCTCTCACCGATTGGGATTGGACGTTATATCAGATGCAAAGAATAAACTTAGAAACGCGAAACTCTTCGAGACAACGACATCTGAGTTAAGAATATGGGCACGTGACACGTTGGAACGAAGAAAGAACAGAATTCCTTTCCAATACTTTTCGAGGTGGTTTCGTCCCCAATGGAAATGTGATGCTCATACAAACCATCCCTTGCATCCGGTTAAATATTGAACAGTATGTGGATTTTTAAAGGCCTATCAACCAGACAACAACACCATATACAGTACGTTCATAACACGTCACGAGAGGTTGTTTGAACTAAGACCCCTAAGGAGGAAAGTAAACTTGGGTTGTCGAATGAATGGAAGTAAGAGACCTTTAGATGGCGCAGGGGTGAGACGCCACGATGTAAACCGGCAAGCTTGGACTCTTGTTTGGGCAGAGAAAGATCCAACAAGACAAAAGGTTCGCATAAGATTTGCATTTGTTAGAATTGAAGTTATGCCGGAAAAAAGAGAAAAGTGTCGCTACCCTAGGATCTAAGGCAACTCATCTCGAAAGTGCAATCATAGTTAACATAAAAATATTTTCCCCACGGATTTATTTTAATGCTGGGTTTTAAGTCGAAATTAATTCATTTTAATCGGTAGGTTTATATCTAAATATCGATGGGCTTTGATCACACGACAAGGTACAAGAAGTAGAAAAAAGTAGAGTGCAGATAGTTTAACACAAAAAATAATAATAGTGCGATTACACTATGCAAATATTTGGCAGTTTCACTAAACGTGTATAAAATATTTTGATAAAATCGTATATCCTTGCAAGAGAAGGCATATCAAGAATAAATTAAGATTGAAATGAACTTTTTGAGTGTTCCGCATAAGGGATACAAGAAGTCTAGATTAAAACGACAGTTAAAGAAAGTAGAGTGCATATAGTTTTACACAAAAAAAAATAATAGTGCGTTTGCTCTAGGAAAATATTTTGCAGTTACTAAACGTCTATAAAATAGTGTAATAAAATCATATATATCCTTCCATAACAAGGCACATCATCAATAACAAAACCAACTTTGGATTTATTTTTCACAAAAATCAATAACAAAACCAACTTTGGATTTATTTTGTACCAAAATCAACAAATCAAATTTTTTTCAAATATTTTTCCCAGTATAAACGCACCTTAATATGTAAGTTTTAACGATTAGCACACAACCTTAATGACTATATTCATAGGATTTTACATACACATGATATTTTTGTGATCGGTTTAATTTTCAATCTGCTTTGATTCCGCTTCGGCAACAGAATAATCTCCTTGAATACCCTAAATTGTAATAAATCATTTGTTGAATTGAGTTGTATAAAAATTTATGAATTTGTGCAAATGAAGCAGAGTTAATACAAATCCACCATATTTGTTAGATTTTTGTATGTTGTACCAACACCCATATAGTCAAATTTACAAA
Source organism: Stomoxys calcitrans (assembly GCF_963082655.1). Lineage (NCBI taxonomy): Eukaryota > Metazoa > Arthropoda > Insecta > Diptera > Muscidae > Stomoxys > Stomoxys calcitrans. Next base: position 57,531,475 of record NC_081554.1, on the reverse strand, counting down.
ATAAATAAGTGCATGAAAATGGTATTAATTAGTTAGTAACAAAAGTTTTCAATTGGATTTAGAAGAAGGACTCAAATACTGGCGTGAGTTCGGCCGAGCCAAATCTTGGGAACCCACCACCATGGATTCTGCAAAAAATTTACACTTTATAGTGCAAATAACGTTTAATCGTTTCTTATTATCTGTTAGTCAGGCTACCGTAGCGCAGAGGTAAGCATGTCCGCCTATGACGCTGAACGCCTGGGTTCGAATCCTGGCGAGACCGGGTTGGCAACATTTGTGAGGTACTATGCCATGTAAAACTCTTCTCCAAAGAGGTGTCGCACTGCGTCACGCCGTTCGGACTCGGCTATAAAAAGGAGGCCCCTTATCATTGAGCTTAAACTTGAATCGGACTGCACTCATTGATATGTGAGAAGTTTGCCCCTGTTCATGGGCAAAATTTACATTGCATTATCTGTTATTGCATGTTATCGATAACTTAGCAGTACAACTTTGAACTGATATTTTATCCAGATCGTCTACATTGCATTGGCTTTGACGAAAAATGGAACACAGCAATAGTTAAAGACATATGTGTATTTAACGTACCACATTTCTGCCAAATTAGCACAAATTGAAGCTTCTAGAGTTCGAAGAATACTAATCGAGAAATCGGTTTATATGGGAGCTATGATATATGTGCATTGTAAGATATGCACATAGGCGGCACGCATGCCAATCCCACGTAACGATTACTGTCTTGATGAAATGAGACGATCGGGTACCAGTCTGCAGAGCAAGATCTGGGTCAGAATTTGGTCTCCGAGTGAATTCACCTTTACAGGCGACCTTATCAAACATAATCACTGCCGTACAAAGTCTCATATTACAACCACCATAGTATGTTTAGGTTAGTTTGAAAAGAAAGTGAGGGTCTATGCCACTATAGGCATACACCCAAGTAAGTTATCGGCTTGTTGTACGCTTTTAATGCGAAAAGTATCTCCGAAAAGATCTATGTCAGGAATTTCAAGCTCACAAAATTCTTGGTCGTATTTTATTTTATGCCACTAAGCTGGCTCAAATTTGGTATCGTATCCGCACCCAAGAGCCGTAATCTGTTAGCTGCGTAAGCCGGACTTTGATATAGGAAATGACCCAACGTCCTATCTATTCCGTTTTGTACCCCACTGGGCACTCTGTGCAAAATTATAGCTAAATCGAATGACAATTGCATCTTCTAGGTCCTGAAGATGTCAAATCGAGCAATCAGTTTATATGGAAGCTTTATCAGGTTATATACCAATTTGGATCGTACTTGGCACGGTATTTTAAAGTCGTAATGAAATATTCTGTGCAAAATATCAGCTAAATCGGATAAAAATTGCGGCTTCCAGGGGTTCAAGATGTCAAATCAGTATATTGGTACATATGGAAGCTATATCAGGTTATAGACCGATTGGCATGGTAGTTGGACGTCATAACACAATACACGTTGCAAAATTTCAGCCAAAACGGATGAGAATTGCCGTTTCTAGGGGCTCAAGATGTCATATCGGGAGATTGGTTTATATGAGAGCAATATCCAAATCTGAACCGATATGGCCCGAAATTGGGAGAAATAGTACGTTTAGTACCGCAATTGGTACTATTTGGTACTTTCTGTGTAAATTAAATAAGATCTCTGAATTTTGGAACTTAGCTACACTATAGCAGAAAAAGTGTTTCATTCATAAATGGCTAATTTATTTCCCGCTTTTTAAGAATTTTGGTACAGTGCCTTGAATTAGACTCTTACACATCCATCCCAAAAATGATGCAGATCAGACTATATTTGGATATAGCTGGCGTATAGACCAATTTTCTTTTCTACCTTTTTAACCAAAAATTGTGCTAATAACCTAGCTAGATGTATAATAAGTTCTATTTCCAACCGGTAATAACATTCAATGCTTCAATTCTGTGTATATTTAAACATTATACGAGGGCTGCTATATAAGTTTCTGGCCTAGCAATGAAAATGCTAATTTTTATCATTGAAATTGAGTTTTAATGGTTTTCAAAGTATCCTCCAAAAAGATTTATATACATTTGTATGCGCTAAAACTAATTCTCGAAGCACTTCAACCAAAAAAGCTGGCATGTCCAATGGAAAAATCATTAGAACGACACACAAATGGCTGACAGGTACAAGAAGACACAACAAGAATTTCTAAAGCACATACATTGTTTGGTAACATTTATGCGACAAAGAAATGTCCATTACAAAGTAGGTATTTAAATGTGCGAAAACAACAACAACCATTTTTTGTTTTATTTATAGCATAACGCAAACAGCATATCATTATATACAACCATAAAATAGTTGTGCGAAAATGGAAGGCTTTTAATATAATTGTGTATCATGATAGAAATAAATAAACATAGAAATAAATCCAAATAAACTGAGATTTGCTTATAATTTGTACAAATTTGAGTTTGAATTATGTTTCAACATGAAATTGAACTTAGCATCCTTTTCAATATGCAGAATCCATTTTAAACGCTTGACGTTAAATTAATTTATAGATAAAGATAAACTAGTTGAAACCCCGGAAAACATGTTCTATATATCAAGAATGAAAAGTGTTGTCAGGGTAAAAAAAAAACTATATTTGTCACAAATTATTACAAGAATTGATAGCAAAAACAAGCAAAACTTACAAAATGAATTTCTGTAACACATTCAGGTTTTCAAAATCTTTGCTCTATCAGTTCATAACATTTAGTACTTTTCTTACACTTCTAAGATGGATTTTCAAAACCCCATTTCTATCTCATAACTTGTTACCACTTGTGACTCTCATGTCAACAAAATAATTTACTCACCCTAATATACATATTTATTACTTTTAGTAAATATTATAGACTCAACTAAAAAAAGCTTTTCTTAGCCAGAGCATACCAAAAACACACAATGCCTTTTTTTATATACAAATTTTTAAACATAGCACAAGATAAAGCGCATCTATTATCTACTGCACTACAAAACCCTTAAACCTTAATTTCCAATATTGTTCCACAAATTAGGAACTACAACCACCTATCACATATTAGGACCATTATGACACTTACCTTAAAGTATTTAACAGTCTTAACTCGCAATTCCAAGGTGGCATCTTCATCGCATAACATCAGGGTATTGGGGTGTTGTTGGAAAGCACTAACGGTCCACATATGATTGATGCCCTCCTCAATAGCTTTGTATAATGCAAAAGCCTTATGGGCACCGGTTATCAAAATCATAACTTCCTTGGAGTCCATTACTGTGCCGACGCCCACCGTCAAAGCCTGTTTGGGCACCTTACTCATATCGTTATCGAAGAAACGTGCATTGGCCTCCAAGGTATCCTGAGCCAAGGTTTTGACGCGAGTTCGCGATACCAATGAGGAGCCGGGCTCATTAAAAGCAATATGTCCATCTGGACCAATGCCACCTATAAATAATTCCACACCACCGGCTTCCTTGATTTTTGCTTCGAATTCATTGCACTCGGCTATCAAGTCGGGGGCATTACCATCGAGTATATGGACATTTTTGGGATTGATATTGATGTGCTTGAAAAAATTCTCCCACATAAAGTAGTGATAACTTTCGGGATGGTCTCGTGCTAAACCTAATGGCAATATAACATGGACTCAGTTTATGTTCAAGGTTTTATTCTTTATACATATATCCAACTTACCCACATATTCATCCATATTGAATGTTTTCACATACTCAAAAGAAACTTTACCTTCCTTGTAGAATTTTATTAGATTTTTGTACATGCCCATAGGCGTACTACCGGTGGGTAGACCCAAAACTAAGTATCTGTAGACATGAAATATTTTAGTTGGTAAATGTTTAATAACATGTGTGTTTATAACTATTACCTGTCGGGTCCTGGATTGAAATCATTTATTCTCTTAGTAACATATTTGGCAGCCCAAAGGCCAACTGATTCAGAGGTGTCCAAAATAACTAATCTCATGTTGATTTACTAAAATAGAAATTAAAGAAATGCAAAAATAATAACCAGTCAAATTAGCACAGTTTACATAAAGATTTTTCATTTTTATATACAAACTACACTGAAAAAAAAGTTGGACCAAAATTTATGTTTTTTTCTTATTCGTAGGATTTTATCAATGAAAACGAGCCAAAGAGCAAAAACTTTAAAATAACGATCTATATTTAAATTTAATTCTCTATTTATTAATAGACATGACCATCTGTTTCAAATTTTGATCGCTGATTGATTCTTATTTTTTTTAACTTAGCATCTGAACGTAAAAAAAGTAAACATTTATAAGGCTATTTTACGTTTGTAACTACGGTTCACTGTTGTATTGTCCCAAGGTCAATTTCCTAATTTTCAACGATATTTTGACCTTGATTTCAGATTTTTGTCTTCGACAAGAGCCAAAGTTAAGGATTTATAAGCCTACCTTTTAAAATAAAAAGTCCTTAATATGAAGAAAATTTTTTTCACCAGTGGGAATGTTTTCTTAAAAAAATGAATAATTGATCATCTTTAAATTAATTTTGGTAATCTTTGGCTCGAATTTTTTAAATTAGGACAAAATTTTTTTCAGTGCAGTCTTCAACTTTTCAACTGAGGCCCAATAAAGTAAAACATTAACTCAATAAATGCTCCAATAGAAACAATAATAAAACCTTTATATGCTGAAATAATAGCCTATATAATTTTTTGATATCGGAAGGGGGGAGGACCCTCCCCCTTACCCCAAAAGACCACCCAAAATTAAAAGTGGACCGATCGGGACAATGTGGGACTCAAATGAAAGGTAATCGGGAGTAGAGTATAAATTTCAAAAGAAACATTGGGTTGTGGTAACTAGGGGGCCACCCCGACCCAAAACCCTCTCAAATAATAAACGATAATGCCAATATAGACCTCAAATCAAAGGTACGATTATTTTCTGCAAGGAACAATAGGCTATAGAAATTTGGATATCGTAAGAGGCGAACACTCCCTTACCCCGAAAGCACCACCCAATAATAAAAGTGGACCGATCGGTACAATATTGGACTCCTCATTAGGGAATAGATAAAGAGTATGAGAATTTGTTGATATCGTAAGGGGATGGTTCGTCCCCCTCACCCTAAAAGCACCACCCAAAAATAAAAGTATACCGATCAAGACAATATGGGAGTCAAATGAAAGATATTCAACCGAAGATTACCAACTTGAAATTAAAAATTGGGTCCACGTACCCAGGGGCGCCCAGACCCCAAAACCCCCTCAAAGAGGCAAATTGGGCGATAATGACAATATAGTACTCAAATGAATGGTATTAGGGAGAAATTACGAATATGATCTGGAAGGAGCAATAGAATAATAGAATCGCGCAAAAATAAAATTTCACCGATCGGGACAATATGAGACTCAAATGAATGCTAGTAGGAAGTTGATTACGAATATGGTCTGGAAGGAGAAATAGGCTAAAGAATTTTTTGATATTGTAAGGAGAAGGACTCTCCCCCTTACCCCAAAAGCACCACCCAAAAATAAAAGTGGCTCGGGACGATATGCGACTTAAATGAAAGGAATTCGGCAGTAGTAGACCTAGGGGCCGCCCCGACGCAAAACCTCCTCCAATAGCCATATTGGGCGATAATGAAATATAGGACTCAAATTAAAGGAAAAGAGATCGGTTTATATGGGAGCTATATCAGGTTATAGACCGATTCAGACCATACTTGGCACACTTATTGGAAGACAGAACAGAACACTACATACAAAATTTCAGCCAAATCGGACAAAAATTGCGGCTTGTAAAGGCTGAAGAAGTAAAATCGGGAGATCGGTTTATATGGGAGCTATATCAGGTTCTTGACCGATTTGGCCCTGGCACTGTTATTGGAAGTCATAACAGAAAACTATGTGCAAAATTTCAGCCAAATCGGTTGAAAATTGAGGCTTCCATGGGCTCAAGAAGTCAAATCGGAAGATCGGTTTATATGGGAGCTATATCTAAATCTGATCCGATATGGCCCATTTGCAATCCCTAACGACCTATGTACATTAATACTAAGTATTTGTTCAAAATTTCAAGCGGCTAGCTTTCGATCGTTATCGTGATTTCGACAGACGGACGAACATGGCTAGATCGACTCAGGATGTCGAGACGATCAAGAATATATATACTTTATAAGGTCCTAAATCAATATTTCGAGGTGTTACAAACGGAATAGCTAGATTAGTATACCCCCATCCTATGGTGGTGGGTATAAAAATAGGTTTAGAAAATTTCCCCCAGACAATCCCTTAAAGGGACAGTAAGTACTTCGAAAAAATTCAAGGGCGATGCTCCACTTTTATGCATCTATTTATACCATGGTTGTAATTTTATGGGCTTTTTGGCCTACTGCAAGAGTTATTCAAACTTTAATCCACTCGGATTGGCAGTGCCGGGGGTCGTGGGTTCGCACTTAAACTGTTTTAAGCGATTCTGTAAAGGACTGCCACTCTTACCTAACCGAACCATATAGTATATTCGTAAAATTTTCAAAAAAAAAAAAACGAGGTTATTGCTTTTTTACGCAAGATTTTACTCTCTTTTACCCTTTTTAGGGCGCCCAGGTAGCCGAGTTGGTAGCGTGCTTGGATTACCAGTGCAGGGGTCGTGGGGTTCGATTCCCGCCAAACACGCGCGCATAGTATGTAACTCCATCTTTATGGAAACCAAAATATTTTTATTGCGTTTTTTTCTGCGTATCATCCTTGAAGGACCAAATAGAAAAGGCTCTCGGATTGGAATATGGCGAATTGGACAGCCATTATGCCGGCGAAATGAAGTGCGAAACATGATTTCTGAGCAATGTGATTTTAATGCGGGCGCATAGTATGTAACTCCACCTTAAAGCTAGAGTTTCACACCACGCGAATCACTTATGCGTGCTTAAGCAATCAGATGCGCCCTCATGCGTTCTTTGGGTTGAGTTACATACCATGCGCCTTTGCACGAATTTCTAGAAATCAGCTTATTCATGTCATTTCCAAAGTTAATTTCAATGGAAATTGGCAATGACGTGGTTTAGTAAGACAATAATAAAAAAAATCTCTAATTTACGGACAATTTTGAGCAGTAAGCATATTCAAATCATATCTTTTGCGCCCTGAAAGGCGTTCAAAGTTAAGAGTTGGTTAACTTATTTTGTCAGGTGCGTGCGTTCATTTGTTGATTTTTCCCCCTTCATTGAAACAAAACTTTTTTTACTTTTACCATTTTTTGCAACACGTAATGGATTTATTCTGACGCTGAACGCCTGTGTTCGAATCCTGGCGAGAACATCAGAAAAAAATATTCGGCGGTGGTTATCCCCTCCTAATGATAGCGACATTCGTTATGTACTGTACCATTTGAGATGGCAGTAATGTGAAAACTTTTCCACAAAAAAGGTGACACACTGCGGCACGCCGTTCGGAATCGGCTATAAAAAGAAAGCCCCTTATCATTGAGCCTAAACTTTAATCGGACATCACTCATTGATATGTGAGAATTTTGCCCGTTCCTTAATGGGATGTTCATGGGCAAATTTGCATTTGCAATGGATTTATTTGTACATAACAACGCTAACTTTATCAGCAAAAAAAGTGGCAGATTAGCCAATTGAGTTTTTTTGGCACAATGTGTTTGCTTACGAATATTTTGCCAGAGCTGCATACCGGTTTTTTAAGATTCAAATCAGGCTGTCCTAATTCGCATGCCATTCTCACATTTCTCTCGAATTTCATTTTTGTAGAAATAAAATTATAGATTCTAATTGACTTAATTTAAGCTCAGGTGATTGACATTGAAAATATTTTGACAGACTTTCATAGAGAACAAAAGAATGCAAATAAAAACAAGGCGCGAAGTGGGTATGGTGAACAGGAATTGTATGGGTCAATTAACCAAGCGAAGAACCGGATTCAGGGGATGCGGCTAGACGAAACGCAACAACCAACAGAAACAGCAAGGCAGGCTAAAGCTTTTGCCATCCTAACTAACAAGAGAGTTTTTAACCTTGTTCGCCTCTTCTCAATTATCATTGTGTGTGTGTGTGCTCAAGGTTTTGAGTTTAATGTTGATTTACTAACCTATGGGATATGGATGAGAGGAGGTAGTTGTTGGCAAGTGCTAAGTGGAGCTACTGCGTTTTGTTGATTTGATTTCAATGGATTACTTGTAGATACGACAATTGTTTATAGCACTTTTTTACACTACAAAAAAATTTAAATAATTTAGACTTTTTTTCAAAACAATAACTATTATAAAGACGTTTTTATTTATATTCTAACGCGAGCGTTACTCGTTTCTTTTTCCATAATGACAAATAAATTCAAAGGCCACAAACAATAATGACGGTCACTCCCCGCACTCAAAACAAAGCAACCGTAGATAAATTTATTTGTATATAGTACGTACATACAACAACACACTGTGAGTGCATGGGTATATGTACATACAATGTTGTTTGTCAATTGAATGTTAACAGCAGTCGAATATCAAATGATGTCAAAGTACGACAACGACATTTCGAACATATTTTCACAACAATCACGAAACGATGGTTGCCGTTCTGGAATACTACAAAAAAATACCTCCACTCGCAGCAAATGTTAATGTATACTCTAAAACTTGAATAGGAAATCCTGTGCATTTTATTCATTTCACGACTTCGTTTTTTACGCGCTAGGGTTGCCTTAACGTTTGCATTTAGCCTGCTAACAAGTATATGGTTATCGCATAGAAGCAAACACAAAGCAACTGATTCCAAAAATAGGAGGCCACTGTAGCGCATATTCGCCTACACCCAGAGAAATTAGCTAAAACTGTCTGCTGATGTTAAGTTAACAATTTTAAACTTTTGAATGAGTCCGTACAAAATTTTTGAACTTCTAAGCAACAATTGAGTCATTTTCTAAAAGGTCGATTTTTTAAGATCTATAGGACAGTTAAAAAAACACAAAATTTAGAAAAATGCATAAAATTTTTATTTGAATCTTTAGTACGGTCCAAGGCGGATTTATAAAGGTGGTCTCACGCGAACAGCTGTTAACAGCCGCCCAGGTTTGACGGTATTTAGATGACAGATTTTTGTTTGCATTCACTTTGTTGTTATCTTCTTTCTCGCATATTCTCTGCTCATGTACGCAGACGTAATACACACTCAAATTTCTTTCTATCAACTTGATGGCAAGATGGCTGATTGCACCATATGATTTGTCGTTGTTGTACAAATGAGACAACCTTTAATTGTTTCGCCATGAGTACGGTCCTTATAATTTAATGTTTGAAGATTATTTCATGCAAATGTTGACCGTAACTGCGTCTGAAATGGCCCATCCGCTTAGTCCAATTTTGGCATACTCTTTCCAACATTTCGGCTATTATCTCACGAATAAATGCTTAAATGTTTTCTTCCAATCCATCAAATGAAGCGGGCTTGTCTGTATATACATTAGCTTTAACGTAGCCCCACAAAAAATAGTCAATGGCATTAAATCGCACCATCTAGGCGGCCAATTGACTGATCCCGAACGTGAAATAAAATGTACACCGAACTCGCTTCTCAATAAGTCCATTGTTACGCGTGTTGTGTGACATGTGGCACCGTCTTGTTGAAAACACATGTCATGCAAGTCAAGCTTTTGCAGTTTGGGTAAAAAAAGTTCGATATCATTTCACGATAGCGCTCACTATTCACAGTTACGTTACGGTTCGTATCATCTTTGAAGAAGTACGGTCCAATGATGCCACCAGCCCATAAACCGCACCAAACTGTGACTTTTTCTGGATGCAATGCTTGCAATGCAATAGTAACTCTTGCAATGCTTGTTGCTGATCTTCACTCCAAAATCGACAATTTTGCTTATTTACGTACCCATTGAGCCAAAAATGAGCTTCGTCCATAAAATGGAAGAAGCGCGCGATGAATTTTCTTTACAGAGCATGCATTTTGATAATAAAATTCAAAAATTCGCAAGCGTTGTTCGTTTGTAAGACGATTCATGGTTAAATAATAGACCAAACTGAAGATGTTTCACAGTAAAAGAAAACACGAAACGTGCGTGTGCTGTTTAAACCAGTGTTGCCAAAAAGATAGTAGCGAAAAAATACCCTTTATGTATTTATAATAAAAATTGCCAATTTTAAGAGTAGATTTTTTGTTTAAAATGATTTATAGGCGTTATTGGCTTTATATTACATATTTGGTTAATAAATGAAATGAAATGAAATATAATAGCAGTAGTAAATTTGTAAATTTGTTATTTAAATTCGTTTAAAAATTAAATATGTAGAGGTTAGGTTAGAGGGTTCGGATATTAATCCGCCCCATGCCACTATGGACATAAACCTAAGCCAGTAATAAGCAAGTTTTGCGCTCTAGTAGCGCTCTCTATAAGCGCAATGAATCTTAAAAGACACATTCAGTGTCGGATTGCTTATTTTTGTTTAAATTTGCAAAAAAATTTAATTTTTGTGATAGTATCCATCGGGAAAAAATTTAAATCCATAATTATGCAAAAAATTAAATATCGATAGTACCATCAATATTTTGCCAGCTCCATCTAGTACTAAAAAAGTAACCTCGAAAAAGAAAATCTAAGTTAGGAATTCCGTGCTACTTACAAAGTTGGTTCATGTTTGGTATTGTGTCTCCACCTAAGTGGCGCTATCCGTTAGACGCGAAAGATGGGCAATGACATAGAAAATGCTCCAACGTCTCATCATCTTTCCCACACCGCACCGATTTTACATAAGTGAGCTCCTATGTGTCCCGTAATGGGACACATAGGAGTCTCCCCATAGGATTTTCGTCGTCCTACCTTGCGGCACCGATTTTACATAAGTGAGCTACTATGTCTCCCATAATGATACCAAGAGCTATACTTACCTCCTTCTTTCATCCTTTCAGTAATAGCCTCGTCTTCTCACGATCTGGGTCTCCCCATAGGATTTTCACCGTCCTACCGACCGTTTCGCTGTTCCACAGGGTTGCATGTGCATTCGTCGCCCATGCCCTTAACTCGAACTGCGTCGAACCAAAAGAATTCGCTTTAACCAAGTTTATTGACAGCAGTTCTCTGGCCTTCACCACCAAATTGTCTGCCCTTTTCTTCCCCCTTACTGCGTTATGGCCCGGCACCCAAACGATGCGGATTTTGCCATCCTCAGTGAAGGCGTTAATCTCCTTCTTACATTCCAAGGCTGTTCGTGATCTTACTGTTTGTTATTGTCCTTACGGACAGAAAATTGAAAAAAATCCATTATATTCTTGTAAAATTGAAAGATATGATGGAATATAAAAATTTTTGGAATATTTATAAAATTTTTAAACTTTTTTTAACTGTTTAGCATTTACCAGCATGAAATTTTTGCTGTTTTATCAAAAAATTACTGCTGTCCCATTTTTAGTAGACTTTCTCCTGATACAAAAAATCATGTTTGCTGTTTTACTGAAAAATTTCTCTGAGTGTATGACTGAATACTTTTGATGGAATCGTGGAAATAACATCAGGAAACTTTTACCGTTACAAACAAAAAATTTTGCAGTTTTTACTGACAAATTTCTCTGAGTGTACGACCCTGAAGGCCTGTGTTCCAATCCTGGCAATAACAACAGGAAAAAAATGTAGCTATTCCGTCACTGGTGCTGGCAACATTTGTGAGATATTTGGTCATGTAAAAAGACGTGTCGTCCAGCACACCATTCGGGCTCGGCTTAAAATGGAGGTCTCTAGGCAAATTTATACAAGGTAAATCATAAGTCCAACAACAACGAAATCCAGTATACAACCCTGTAAGAATGGTGACTCAAATTGCCTTCCTAATTGACATTCTAGTTTTACGCAGCCACATGATCAAAAGATTTATGATTACAAACGTGTAAATTATAAATTCATACGATAAAAATGTAAAAAAAGAAATAAAATGTAAAAAACCTTTCTAATACAGACAAAGCATATGGCGTTCTAGGGGTTTAGCATACACCTCTGGAATTAGAAAATTTCATCAGCTGGGCTAATGACTTACCTTTTATAAATTTACCAAGGGAGGCCTCTTTTCAATGAACTATTCCTTAATGAAATGTACATGGAAAAATTTGCACCCCATTATACCCTCATAGTGCTGGTTAATGAAGAGTTTACATGGCACATCTGATGTACGGTCATTGCAATAGCATTGGTGAAAACAGAGGTGTATGCGTCACATGTACACATAACCATCAGTCATGGCTGAAAAATCAAAATGATTTGATTTTTTCGATGAATGACGTCTATCGATTACCGTTTACAAAAAAATGTGTAATCATTAATTGACACATATTGCAAAACACGTTCTGTGACAAATAAAGTTAGGAATTGAGAAGTAAAGTATGAAAAATTAAATAAAATCAAAGAAAAGAAAAAATCGATGTACCGTTTTTGGCAAAACCTGTAATCAACACGTATACACGATGAGTACGATCATGATGTGCCGTATAAAAGAGCCATAAGGGTTGGTACCAGTGTTGCCGTTTGTGGTAGGTTCCTACCAAAATTGGTAGGTTTTAATTCTCTTGGTAGGCTGGCCTCAATTTTTGGTAGGTTTTTCCAACATAAATAGCAAGTTAATTGCTGAAAAATACCCGAGAATAACTCAAATTTATTTTATTTCTGTGTATTCGTTAGGAATGCAGAATAAAAGCATAGATTTCAACGGACCAAATACTGTTAAATGGCGTCTCACTGCTTCAAATGTTAGGAGAAAGGGCGTAAGTTCTCATATTAATAGTAAATGGTGCGAGTTTTAAGGGATCTCTTCCAAATTTCGTAAATTTTGGATAAGAAATGCGGCTTTTGGGGTTTCAAAATTCACCTGTTCAATGCCTTCAACCGGAAAACAGGGTTTTATGACAGCTGCATACAAATATGTTCAGATTTAGTCCATACTCAGATGTTAGTAAATCGTTAGTAAAAGCGCATTTCTGAGGGCCAAACTCGGCACCGCAACAATTCCGAAATCAGAACAAAATAACGGCATTCCTAAAAACAACCAAAAATTCCCTTGTGTTCCCAGAATTTAAAGAAATTCCAGCGTATTATGAATACTGTCTGTCACATATGTCAAATCACGTCTCCAATTACTATGAGGAAAGTATTAATACCAACAACGCATGAACATTCTCTCAAACCAGAGCTGGGATATACATATTTCTTATGTAGTTAAAACAAGCAAAAATGTGTTTAGCCGGACCGAATCTTATATGCCCTTCTCTTCAAAGGCAGAAACTAAAAAATTATAATGAGATAAGTAATAAATCCCATTTATTTTTTATATACTTTGGTAAGAATTGCCTCCTTAAGGCACTCAAAGCGTCAAATCGAGATAAACGTAGGTTTATATGGAACCTATATCAGGTTATTGATCGATCGATTCGAAGTGCAAAATTTCGGCTAAAACTGATAAGAATTGCGCCCTCAAAAGGCTCAAAAAGTCAAATCGGGAGATCAGTTTATAGGGGAGCTATTTTAAGTTATGGTCCAATTTGGACAATGCGCGGCACTGGTGGAAGTTCTAACAAAACGACACGTGCAATATTTCACTCAAATCAGATAAGAAATACGCCCTCTAAAATTTCGGCTAAAACTGATAAGAATTGCGCCCTCAAAAGGCTCAAAAAGTCAAATCGGGAGATCAGTTTATAGGGGAGCTATTTTAAGTTATGGTCCAATTTGGACAATGCGCGGCACTGGTGGAAGTTCTAACAAAACGACACGTGCAATATTTCACTCAAATCAGATAAGAAATACGCCCTCTAAATGTTTAATAAGTCAAATGAGAAGATCGGTTTTTATGGCAGTTATATCAAAACATGGACTCATTTATCGCTGATTGTCTTCGACTGCCTTTGCAGCTTCGCCGTATGGAGCATTCCACTATCCGCAAGCTGGATGCGTCCTGTAACTCACAGCTAAGCTTCACGTGACAGCATTGAATACCACATAGATCGGACCTCAATGTTCCAGCCTGTGCTATCCCGTGCCGACCTAATAAGAAGTATTTGTGCATAAATTTAGCTAAGGTTTACTCCTTAATAAATTAGTGTCACTCCTTTGAAAATTTGAGTGCTTTCGACAGACAGAGAGACGAGCGGAAAGACGGACGGATATGGCTAAATCGATTTAGAGTGTCAAGGCGATAAAATATTTATATACTGTATTGGGTCTCATAACAATACTTCGATGAGTTACAAACGGTAAAACGAAATCAATGTATCCCTATCCTATGCTAAAAAGTGTCATGGCATAGTCATGACCGATCTCGATGACATCCTCTCATGTCAGAGGGAGGCTGGTCGTGTTTGTTTGCCCTATTTGTCAGTTGGATGGCTGTCTTGTTCAGAGTTGGAAAGAGAATTCCATTGGTTTGTAAGGATTGGCTCACTGACAACTTCTTGAGGAAAAGTGGAAAACACGATGAGCATATACTGGTGGAACATGTTTTTTTTTCAACGGGGAATCTTGCCCTTTACTCGTTGACTGGACAAGACCTGGTTACTGGAGTCATGTACCAACGGAATGCGGGTGACATTAGAAATTGATGATGAGGTATGGGATTTCAATAGTTCTTTCGAAGGGGATGACCACCTTTTCTAGTAAAGTATTTATTAAGAGATGGAGGCGTCGTTTAGGAAAGCATGAAAACAAGCTAGGAAATGCAGTCGGTTTGAAGTTTCAATGGAGTCTTCAGCGTCAATAATTCATTGCAAAGAATGGCCACCTTTTCAAGAAAAATTAGGCGACTTGGTGGGTTCTGCAGAATGGCAAGAGGGCTAAGTGCCTGTAGGCACCGAAAAATGTGTTCAGCCATTATCCTGTATCTTCTCCTCACAATTGCGGGGCAATGATACAAAATTTGGCCGACGCTCTCAAACTACTCACCATCGAACTCCCTGGAGAAGGCTGCATCGCCTTGCGTCCGGTGCGACGGCCAACACCTGACGCTTCAGTGAACGGTAAAAAACCAGGATAAACGACGTCCTCCTCTTATACCAATTTCGAACTCACATGACCCGACGCCAGAGCTTTGAACGCCGCCTGACTGTCCACGTTTATCGTGCCAGTCTGATCAGGCTGTTGCTCCCTCATCGACATCGTATCCAGTGCATTTAGCACAGCGAAGATCTTCGACGCTGTATTTGTCCAGAAACCTTTATGATTACCTATTTGCTCGGAATGCAATGAAGACTCCGGCCCCAGTGTCCCTATCCAATTGAGACTTATCCGTCCTGTAGAACTTCTTCCAAAAGAATTGTCGCACTGCGGCACGCCGTAGGAGGGTGCTTATCATTGAGGTTAAATGTGAATCGGATAGCACTCATTGATATGTGAGATGTTTGGCCCTGTTCCTTTAATGGAATGTTCATGGGTAAATTTGCATTTTTCCTGCAGAATTGGTGACTCCGAATGTAACGACTCACTTATTGTGAAATCCAGAAGAATCAAACTGCCTCTTTTTAGCGAAAAGACCAAGGACAGGGTGGGGATTTGATCTTTAGATTCCCATTATAATATCGGCCTCTAGATCTGTCTCTGCATTAGAGACAGACCATCAACCACATAGTGGATAATAAATAATATTGTGGCTCTACCTGAGAAACTGTAAAATAATTCTAGCATAAATATGTACCTGTTACAAGGCGCAGAGCTATTTTTGTACTGCGCACTCACAGGTTCCACTCACAGGTTCAACAAAGAATCATGGACCTAGCGCCTGTCTTGCTAAATTTTCTGCGCTTGTTTGGCTTTTGTTGTCCCATTTTTGCCTCGAAGTATTAGTTATTCTGGTGGGTGGCCCTGGTATGACTGCTTTTCTCTGTTACTAAGTGACCAGTCCCGGTCAATATAGAAATCAGCTAGTTATAGCATCACCTAGGAAGAAGGATATTTTAATCTGGGTCCAACCTGACTATGTTAAAGGCCGCTATTGGAAGGAACGGCAATGGTTAGATCGCTTGTTAGTTGCAGTGACCCATATAAAGAAAGCTTTAGGAAGGTTCCACTCATAACCGAGGAGGTAAACATGCCCAATCGAATGATCGATCGATCATATGTAGCCAGTCTCATATGAGTGCACTGGGTCGTGATGGTAATAACTGCATAAAACCCATAGCTCAATCATTGTACTAAGTAAGGTTGTGCTTTCGCTAAGTCCCACACACATCAGATTAATCTGCCGAATTTGACTGAACAAGCCGATTTCTGTATGTTTGTACGAAGCCTTGGAAACTTTTTTATACCTTCAAACTGGTAAGTTAAAACTTTCCATCTCTGGATTATTAATTTAGGGGCGTTTACCCAAACTCTTTTGAACTCTTTTGACAATTTATCGTAGCGATAAAAATATATCCGCCAGACATCCCCACACAGTTCTCTACTACAAATTCCATTGAAGCTTTGAAGGGATTATCGAATAATGGGCATGCATCAACGCAATATATAATATTTTACATTGCACATTGAGAAATTGGCCCTGAGAGCGTCTTATGTAGCACATACATATTTTTCCTCTCTCTATCAGTTGAGAATAAATTCAAAATTGATTTAAATTTTTTGAGTGTGGTTTAACTTGAATGTTTACCGCATAATAAATTCAAGCATATTCGTAACATTGCAACAACTTGGTTGTTTTGAAGAACATTTGATTATGTTTTCAAAGTGACTATATGCTCAAGTGTAATCAAAATTATTAACACTACTTCAACAACTCAGTCAGCTTATACAAATATTTATGCATACTTATTATGAACAAAGGCAATTGTTAACCACCATTGATAACGCTTAAGAACTGACCTAATTCTCAATCGAACATTTGAGATAGTAGATTAAGCTACAAAAATTACTGCCACAATTATGGCAGTAATTTTTACTGTTCAATTATCTGCAATAACATTACATATTGCCTTTACGAACTCGAGTTAATTTATTTCCAGTATCTCCATTTTCGAGTTCAATGACACTGAAGGCCAGTAAAAAGCAACGACAACAAAAAACAATTGCAGAAAATATTTTACCAATGCTCTCAGCAACAAAAAAAATTATCATTGTAGGTAAAGAATGAGAGAGAAAGGCATCAGAACATTGGGTTACCTTTTATTGTATTCGGTGGGAAAAAGAAGCCTTGTTGACTAGTTTTGTGGAAATCTGTTCTCTAACCTATCTAGGAAAGAGATTGGATGCTCTTTAGGGACTCAAAAGCCATTGAGAGCATAGTAAGAGAAGGGAACTTGGGTGGAATCTAGCTATGAAACTCTTGGACTCTTCGCTGCGACATAATCGCTGAGTGCTATAGCGTGACCAGCTATTCGATGTAATCATAGACAGTAGATTTCTATAGATGTTCCTTTCTTCTCCCAAAATAATGACTTCTAGGTGGAACGATTACAAATCTGAGCGGAGTATGCACCTCTAGTGAATATTTCGGTTGCAGCCAAGACATTTATTTCGCCACTGAAAAATAGTTGTGTAGAAAACAAGATGGCGACAAACATCGATTTATAATTTTGGCCGAATTTCAATAATTTTTGGCTTATAAATAAGATATGTGCTGTAATTAACCTTTTAATTTGCAAATAATTTTATTTCATATTGCATGGATCTATTAAAATATACATTTTCATTCGTAGTTGCAAGAAAAACTTCAACAATGCCTATTATGTCACCATGTTTCGCAAAGAAAATTTCATTTGAGCTGCGAACCTGCAAGCAAAATTTTCGGTAACTTTTTTTATGGCAACGAAAATTTTGCCGGTGGTGCATACTGTGCTTAAGAGACAACTTAAGAGAGAAAATCAAGTAAAAGCGTGCTAATTTCGCCCGGGTCGAATCTTGGGAACCCACAGCCATTGATTCTGCTAAAAAATTTTACAAAATAAATTTAATTGAATGGCATAATTTTATTCTACAAACCAAACTTCTGTCAAACCAGCAAAAATTCAATTTTCTAGGAACCGAATAAGAATGATCCGGAGACCGGTTTATATAGGAGCTATGTCAGGTTATAGAACGATTTGGAGCGTATTTGGCACAGTTTTTGGAAGTCGTAGCAGAACACCACATGCAAAATTTCAGCCAAATCGAACAAATATTGCGGTTTGTAAGGACCTAAGAAGTCAAATCGGGAGATTGGTTTATGTCAGGTTATAAACCGATTTGGACCGTACTTGACACAGTTGTTCGAAGTCAATTCAAAACACTATATGTCCAATTTCAGCTAAATCGGACAAAAATTGCAGCTTTCAGGGGCTTAAGTAGTCAAATCGGGAGACCGGTTTGTATGGAAGCTTTATCAGGTTATAGACCGTACTTGGCACAGTTGTCGCAACAGTTAACGCCTTGCAAAATTTCAGCCAAATCGGACAACAATTGCGGCTTGTAAGGGCTCAAGAAGTCAAATCGGGAGATTGGTTTATATGGGTTCTAATATCAGGTTATGGACCGATTTGAACCACACTTAACACATTTATTGGAAATCATTAGAGAACACCTTGCGCAAAATTTCAGCCAAATCGGACAAAAATTGCGGCCTCCATGGGCTCAAATCGGGAGATCGGTTTATATGGGAGCTATATCAGGTTATAGACCGAGCTGGACCGTACTTGGCACAGTTATTGGAAATCATTAGAGAACATATGTGCAAAATTTCAGCCAAATCGGACAAAAATTGCGGCTTCCAGGGGCTCAAGAAGTCAAATCGGAAGATCGATTTATATGGGACCTGTGTCAAGCTATAGATCGATTCAGACCATATTGGACACGTATGTTGAAGGTCATGGAAGAAGCCGTTGTACAAAATTTCTGTAAATGGAACCTCAGCATACTATGCCCCTTTACACAAGAAAGGAGACAAGACAGAATGTGCAAACTATATAGGAATAAGTCTCCTCCCCATAGCATTCAAGATACTCTCGAGCGTACTGTGTGAAAGATTAAAACCTAAAAGTCAATGAGATAATTGGGCCCCTTAAATGTGGCTTTTGACCTGGAAAATCCACCCTAGACCACATATTCACACTGCGCGAAATCCTGGAAATGACCCAAGAAGGACAAATAAACACCTACCATCTCTTTGTTGACTACAAAGCCGGTTTCGATACCCCTTTACGTTCAAAGCTATTTCAAGCCATGTCCGAGTTTGGTATCCCTGCAAAATTAAAAAGGTTCTGCAGGATGACACTTGCTGATACGCGTTCCTCAGTAAGAATAAGAAAGAATCTCTCCGAACCATTTAATACCAAACGAGGTTTCAGACAAGGAGACAGGCTATCGTGTTATCTCATTAATATCCTGCTGGAGAAGATTATACAAGATGCAGATGTAAATAGATATGACAGATGACTCACAAGATAACATATGCTACTCGCCTATGCTAACGACATCGGTATCATAGGTCGGCCACCGGAATTAGTAACTGCAGCCTTTGAAAGAATCGAAAGATAGTCAGTGAAAATGGGTCTGGCAGTAAATGGAGACGAAAGAATGGTTTCAACTCCCAAAACGTCTTGTAACGCCGATCAGATAAAGATAATGGAGAAATTTGGGAACCACAACTTTGACATAGTCAGCAACTTCATCTACCTTAGCGACGCCGTAAGCAAATCGTATGACACCAGTTTTGAGATAAATCGAAGAATAATTAATACAGATGCTACTTTGGATTAGTGAGCAGTTTAGAAATAAGGCCATCTCTCGACATACGAAGAGTATACTATACAAGACATTGATAGTAGCCGTGTTGTTATATGGTTTTGAGGCATGGGTACTTATGAAAGCTGACGAGTGCTTGGAGTGTTTGAGAGAAAGATTCTTCGTAAAATATATGGACCAGTTTGCATTAATGGAAAATATGGGCGTCGTGTGAACCACGAGCTGTATGACGACGATAGCATAGTTACAGATATTAAAATACAACGTTTGCGTTGGCTAGGTCATGTTTTGAGCTTGGTCATGTTGTATTAAGAAGCTCCGGCGAAGAAGTCTTTTGTAGGCGATCACGATAGTACACGCAAACCGGAACGGCCAAGAGCCCGATGGAAAGATCAAGTGGTGAGAGACACCTCGAAACTTAATGTCACAGATTATAGAAGGAGCGCAGAAGATCGAGGCGCTTGGAACGAGAGAATAAGAATAACACTCGTTAAAAGTCGGCTATGATACATAAACTCTTTCAAGTTTTAATTCAAATACAAAAAGGGGAAAAATAAACGGGAATGTGCAATCTTTTGAAAATTTTTGAAAAAAATTGGCTATATTGGCTTTATATTGATGGAGGGGTAAAAGAAGAGTGGGTTTCTGCTTTGTCTTCCCCATACAGTAAAATAACTCGCGTTAAAGACCCAACCTGTTCGATGTATTCCAATTGGGTTCACATTGAGGTTGCAACATTTTCGGGTTTTTTTCTTTTGATTCGGGCATTAGTTCGAACATTTTTTCGTATTTTGCTTGTGTCTTTACCAAAAGTTGGAATAACAGGAAAAACGAAATTTGCAAGAAATTCAAACTTGTTGTGTCTTTAACTTTTGTCACTCGTCATCCCGAATTGGGCTCTAATGCCAACTCTTCTTCGTTTTTACCCTCCTTGCACTAGATATGGATTGTTGTTGTTGTGTTAAAAGGTGCATATCAGAAAAAGTAAAAAATGGGTCTCCTCGTAGAAACAAAGAGTAAAAAGGGATAAAAGTTAGGTAGACCAAAAAATTTTTGGTACAAAGAAGTTTCCAAATGAGACCAGCAGGTTGTTGTTGTTGTAGCCACATTTGCATGTGGAGATGGCGATCCTCGTTCAAGCTCGTTCCGGTCTATACGGCCGATCGCTGTGGGAACATGATGGCCATTGAGTATTTAAAGGCGCCAATAACTCGCCTTGTGGTACCGAGCATCATAGGCACTCAGTATTTAAGAAAGAGCCGGTGCCACCCTCCACTCGATACCGCTTATTGTCCGCGACTGCAGTTGTAGCTACTCCATATGAAGCATTCCACTATCCACTATAGCTTCCAGCTAAGCTTTTCGTGATAACAAAGAGCACCACACAGATTGGAGCTCAAAGCTCCAGCCTGTGTGATGATCATAGTAATCCTGTGCCGGGAAGCTAGTAGGCAAATGGAGATGTGTATCTCAGTGGCTGTTTACATTCCACTTGGTTTTTTCTTTAATATCGATATAAGTAGAAATCAGCTACAAAGCTTGTAGCCACGACAGTGTGCGCATTAGCATTAAAATCGTTTCTCCCTCCGACTCCCTTTGGTAACAAATGCTCAACGTACCCATCTGGTGAAATCTTTTTTTTAATATTTCACCAGATTTTTGAAATGAAAACAGCAGATTTTGTTAGCTTAAATGGCAATACAAAATTTTCGCTAAAACAGCAGCACAATGTTTGCTGAAACAGCAGTAATGTGTGCCTTCCCTTTTTGAGCAAAAAAACAGTTGGCTACATTAGCTGGCTTACGGCACGCTATACCAGACTTGAACCGATTTAAGGACGTGGAATGTGAATACACAGTTCGAGGCTACTGTTTAGTATTCTGCAAGTGTAAAATATAGTAGAATTGTGCGCTTACATCACCTTATAACTTCCTTTTCCCGAATTGTGGACTAGTTTTATTTATTTTGGTACCTTCAATAGTTGCATTATGACCCACCCATTCAGTGAACAGCTTCATTTCTGTCTTCCTTGAGTTTGTCACTCAACTCGATGTACCCTAAGATGGCTTGCTACAATCTTACTTTGCATTCGACTAGCAACAAGACATCCTCTGCATATGCGATTAACTGAAAGTCTTTTAAGCTTAAGTTAAGTGAATACAACTCACTCAGAATTAATTCTTTAATACTCCCAAGTGTTGAGCTTGAGTAATTTTTATAGTAAAGATGGTATTCCTACATGCTTATGTTTGCGCACTTTCGACTCCAACTGTTATATGTACACACATCTATACTAATTCTTGAACTTGGAAGTTACAAAAACTCATTTCATTACTGTCTTCCTTGAGTTTGTCACTCAACTCGATGTACCCTAAGATGACTTGCTACAATCTTACTTTGCATCCGATTAGCAACAAGACATCCTCTTCATATGCGATTAACTGAAAGTCTTTTAAGCTTAAGTTAAGTGATTGCAACTCACTCCAAGTGTTGAGCTTTAGTAATTTTTATAGAAAAGATGGTATACCTACATGCAAATGTTTGCTCACTTTCGACTCCAACTGTTATATGTACACACATCTATACAAATTCTTGAACTTGGAAGTTACAAAAACTCATTTCAAAGCCACCACACGAGTATGTATGGATTGTGTTCGAATTGTTTACAAATTTATGCTATTTCAAGTTATTTAAAATTCCATGTGGTGAGCAGATTATGAACAAAACAAAATATAATAAAAAAAATGCAACGTAGAGCAACCAACCACACAGAAGAATACAACAAACTCAAGTATCGTTGGAAGGAAAGCATCCCTAATAACTGAATTGTTGTTTTTGCGTGAACCGGTATTTTGTTGTTGTCAAATAACCCCAATTTATATACATGCATACATATGTATATGATATTTGACGTGTGCGTGTATTTAGATGACAGCCAGCCTAATAAAGAGGTGGTGATAGGCGTGCCTTTTAAATTATGTTTAGAAATGTTTTTTTCTTAACCGAGAGAGCTGAATGAAACAGGGGAAATGGGCACACACATACATACACACTCCAAGAAAACAAATTTCAAAAACATAAACATGAAAGACATAAAAAAACTTGTATAACTCGAGCGACAATACCTATCTATAATTAACCTGCTGAATTTTAAATCAAACACTGTTTTTGTAAGTTTTGTTGGACTTTGAAAAATAAAGTTTATATTTAATTTTTTTAACTAAATAGAACCAAACATCTTAAAGGTATTTGATTTTACGGATTAGTCGATAAAATGTATTTTGTATTTTTAGATTTTAATTTTTGTGTGTTTGTTGCTTAGTAGTCGTTCCATGCTCACTCACATAGTCATGTTGAATGATAACGAAAATATTATGAGAGCAAATTCTTATAAAAGAAATTCATATACTCTCTCGCCCACATTTTGAGATAGTATTGGAAGTGCTTAATTATTTATTAGGCTTTTGCCTTGGGTTTAATAGTTGCTGCATGGTACCAAACAAGATTTCTACAGAAGAAATAAAATATTACATGGCAACAGTGTAAATGTATTTTTTTACTAAAGTATGTCAACAGGCCTTGCCTTATTATTGGGCACTAGAAATGTAGACAAGTATACTGAAGCACTTAATTAAGGAAGCAAACTGAGTTATTTCTCATTCCCACATGATTTCGAGGGAGAGATTATCTCTCTTAACAAAGAGAGAGCGCGAGGATTTCTCATACTTTTGTAACACTGCTTGAAAATAGTTATCTTGTTTCTCTTTATTGTAATTTGTAAAAAAAATTAAATAAAGCAAATAGAAACCCAATTTTTAGTTAACAGGCTTGTTTGTATTTTATATATCTTATGAAACGCCTTGTTGAGATCTCTAAACGATTTCATTCTATAAAAAATCACTTAGAAGTTAAAATGCAAAATTGTAAGGAATTGGCATAAAACTGCGCTCTTTAGACGCTGAAAACTCATATTGGAAGATCAGTTTATATGGAAGCTATAGCAGGTTATGTAGTAAATAGGGACATACTTAGCATGAGTGCCAAACGCCCCTGTAGCGAAGCTGGTAGTGTGCTCGGATTATCAGTGTGGGTGTAGTGTGTTCGATTCACAGCATAGGCCAGTTCTAACGCCACTGTGGTATTAGAATGGACAAAAATTGTCTGCAACTTTAATCTAACCTAGCATTTGTGCCGAGTCCTGATTTCGGCTGCCTGCAGGGTCCATTTTAAAACGTCTAGTGTGAACCTCTTTAAAGACTGTAGGTTGGCCACTAGGCCAAAAGAAACTAAGACGTTAACGTCACAAACCGTCTTGAGCGTGTTTGAAGGAGATTAACGTATTCTCTATGTACGGCGCAATATGTATCATCTGGGTGCCAGACCTTAGTGGAGTAAGAAGGAATAAAAATTCAGACGACTTGGTTAGAAGAGTAAACATAACGAATTAACGAGGCAACACAGTCCGAGTCAACGGTGTGGACGAGAAGCAGGTATGTAATGCAAATGCAAATTTGCCCATGAACATTCTATTAAGAAACGGGCAAAACTTCTCACGCATCAATGAGTGCTATCCGAATCAAGTTTTAAGCTCAAAGATAAGGGACCTCCAGTCTGAACATGGCTGCCATACCAAATGGTACAGTACCTCCCAAATGTCGCCAGCATTAGGAGGGGATAACCACCGCTGAACATTTTCATAATGTTCTCGCCAGGATTCGAACCCAGGCGTTCAGCGTCTTAGGCGGGCTAACCTCTGCGCTATGGTTGCCTCCAGGCAGGTATGTAGCAGTTTGGAGCAGTGAACCGTTGGAAAGGACAACGAAAATGTAGAAAATGTAGGTGACAAAACATGCTTATTTCTAACTTCGAACCATAGGGATGACTATACATTAGTGGGTGGCGAGGAATGGGTCTGTTTGCCAGGTATTTTGCACGGAACAGGACGCTACTTCTGGGGAAAGTGCCAAATGGGACTGCAAGCAAATCTTTTTAAGTCTGTCAAGGCCACCTGGCCCAATTTTTCAGCATTTGTGGTAATTAGAAGTTGGAGGTGGCTGAACAACTTTGGTGTACCTGCTCTTCGATTGCGGGAAGACAAGATTATAATTGAAAACCTCTTTCTCTTTCCGGACTTCCTACAGGCACAACGGAACCCCTTTTTATTCTGGACTACTTTGGTGCCTGAAGTGGTGGACTTAAGGAAGCTCTCACCGATGAAAACTCTTCATCTGGCTCATTTCGTCTTTGTCTTTGGTTTTTTTATATTCCTTCTCTTTTTGTTCTACTGCTTTGCCCCGTACATACTTTGGTGAATCTCTCTCGCGCTGTACCCTTCTTCTTTTCGTTTCTTCCCTTATCCTCCAAAACATAAGCAACGGTCTCCTAGAAAAGCGGCTGGCGATCGGTATAAATAGACGCGAGCAGTTCTACTTAATCTAACCTATCCATGGGGTCTTAGACAACATTTTGAAATGTTACAAACGGAATGATTATCATTGAGCTTAAACTTGAATCGGACATCACTCATTGATATGTGTGAAATTTGATCCCTATTCCTTAGTGGAATATTTATGGGATTTTTGTTTGCAAATTTACAAACGGAATGGTGGATTATATCCTCCAGCTATTATTGTAGACTTTTGCATTTTTTCGAAAAAGTATTTTTTTTCGATTTTTTTCATAAGTAGATGTTTAAAAAAAACTTTGCCACATCAGGGTTTTTTGCAATTGCTGAATTCTCTCAGGTAAAAGAAGAAACTATTTGCCTGAAGGACAACATAGCAGTTGGCTTGGTAAGATACAAGCCGAAATTATGGCGTTTTATCCTCCCTTTTTATCTCCGAATATTGATGGGCATAGCACAAACTTTTCAACAGTTTTGTTCTTGTAAATATTAAAAAAAAATATATATAAATTTAGTTTTAAATTTAGAAAAAAGAACACTCCAGTTGTTTGATTGTTAATGAAACATAAATTTGTACATTGTGTTGGTTTATTTTCATGTCTTGCCCCAAAAGGCATTTCTCTTCTCATGTTTGTTGTTATTTATAATTACTATAATTAAAGTTAGTTTACTTATAGTTACAAAAAAAAAAAAAAAAAAATAAAGTGTAAAGTGTTCTCTCTTTAATGTAGAAACAAATTGTAAAAAAAATTATTATGAATTTAAATGTATCAACTTCTATGCGGTTATTGTTATGTGTTTACGAAATACATCTTTGTGATATTTAAGCAGTCAAATAATGGTAGTTGATGGATACTTGTTCAAACTGGGTTTGATATGCTGGTAGTTCTAAATATAAAGTTTGGGGTCATAAAGTGAATTGCTTGTTCCAAATTTAAAAGAAAAAGAAAGCATATATAACCTTTAAAAATTGAACTGATGTTCCCTCATATGAAAAAGTTTTTCTCTGTGTAAATACAATAGTACAAGGGTTCTCTGTTTGTTCTCTCTTTTGTTTTTTTGTTTTTGTGTTCTTCGGAATATTAATAAATTGAAATCATTAAAGAAGAAGTTTAAGTATAAGTTAATCTATTAAAGAGAACTTGAGCAGGAAGCAAATACATTTCTTTTCTTATTTGAGAATAGAACATTAGTAAAGTTGCGCGTCATCTTCGTTTATGGAGTTGTGTCTAACATACGCTCCTTTCCTAAAAACTACACCTTAAACATTTCCTTTTTTTCTGCCACTTCTCTCTATACTCTCGTTTCTCGCTCTGTTTACATTTACATTAAACGGCATTTCTCCTCTCCTTGTTGTTGTTCTGGATCCCCTTGTTGATGATACAAATCTTCATTGCCCACACCGTCGAATACAGATACACTTTGACGTCCACTGCCGAGGCCACCTGTGCGATGGCGTGAAATATGACGTATGACGGTGCGCTTAACACGTTCCGCTCCGGCAACTTCCTCGCCATCAGCATTGAAGAGGGATGTCTTTATACTTTCACCACTAAGCCATTTTTGGGATTTCATGACAATATTGGTTGGTGGCTCGTGTGTCACACCGGTAACATCGGAAGACCAAACAGTGACGGTAGCTCCAGCATCAATTTTTACAGTACGATGGAATTTAAAGCTGGTCTCCTTGCCGTCAGCATTGCGTTTTATTTGCCATCCACCAATTTGTACCTCATTGGATCCTTTGTTGTGAACTTTGACAAATTTACCCTCGGGATCGAATTCGGAAATTTCTACATCACCTTTGGCGCTGCTGGTTACAAAGTATTCCGACTGGCTGACATCTTCGGATTCATCGACCACAGTACGTTTGCGCTTGTAAGCTCCCGAGGCAGTTGAGGGGGCACGCATAGGGGTCTTGCGATGGGGTGTGGCGCGGGAAGAACGCAACGACTGGCTAAAAGAGCTGGCAGTGGCAGACCCTGGGCCTGGGGTTATATTAAGACGGGATTCTTCACCACACAGGAGTTTGTCATAGGCAGCAATTTCCAAGTCCAAAGAAACCTAGAAAAAAAAACCGTTAAGTATTAGAAAAGTCATGTTTTCATCCAAATGGAAAAAAGCCCATGAAGAAACTGGCCAATTTATAAAACATATACAAAAATTAAATTCTCTCTATTCGAGCTTAACATTATGTTATGTTTACAGAAAGTCGTTCCCACAAGTCCACATGCAAAATATCACCATGTGCTCTAGTGATCAAAAACATAAGGAGTTCAGTTTATACCAGAAATTCATTAATTAATGATTCTATTTAGACAATACTTGGCATTGATGTTAGATCTTTAAAGAACTCAACATGGAAAATTTCAAGAAAAACGGAAAGAAATTTACTCTGGTCTTTTTGGTTATAGAATAGAATCTAAAGATTATTTGAAGTCATAGCAATAACTTGAAACCCTAGTAAGAAAAGTTGAAAATTCAGAAATTTTAGACAAATTTGTATCTTATTATATCTTATTGATAGCAGGGTTCGGGGTACCATGTTTTTGAAGGAGCAATTACCCAATCACACAAAATAGTTACCACATACATACACGGCATTCAATTCTTAACAGATTACCAACATAGGCGGAAACGGTGAGCAGCTACCAAGTGAATGCCGTTTTTTGGTGCCAACTGCCACCCATAGCACCTGAAGATGTTAACCTCCCATGACAAACCACAGCACTTCTGGCCCAACTATGTTCAGGCAGATTCAGGATTTCAGAATCTGTATATTTAACGCAATTTTGCATTCCATTAAGGAACAAGGGCAAACTTCTCCAAAGAGTACTGTCCGATTCAAGTTTAAGCTCAATCATACGCAGCCTCCTTTTAGCCGAGTCCGAACGGCGAGCCGTAGTGCGACACCTCGATATCATTCCATATGGTGTAATATTGCCAGCATTAGGAAGGGACAACCACCGGTATAAATTATTTCTGATGTTCTCGCCAGGATTAGAACCCAGGCGTCCATCGTCATAGGCGAACATGCTTACCTCTGCGCAACAATGGCCTCCATTATTTAACCTATGTTATAAAAACAAATCTTCTGTTAGACTTTCATGGTTTACGTGGTTGTAGCAGTGTTGTACACTAAGGCGGCAGCGCTTGCCGATGAAGGATCGGCGCAATCCGGTACGCACAAGCGGCTCCCACGGGATTGGGTGTATGTTGATCTCGCGCGGCGCTAAAAGCTCTGAGTTTGGGTAATGAATACTCCCCGAATGACTATCAGGTTACGCTGTTATGGGGAAATGAGGTTGCCGATAAGCTATAAATCACTTATGAAGCGGATTCCTACCATAAAATCATCAATCCCATGGCAGCCGGATTGACCCGATGAAGTCCTTCATCGGCAAGGGCTGCCACCTCAGTGTACAACAACAACAACCATGAAATCAGCACACGTGCCAGTGTTTGACCTTTTTTACAAAGAATCCACAACGGAAAGGATGCTTAAAGTGGTGAATGCATGGAGAAGATGCAATCGGCAGAGTAATTTCTATGCCAACGCCCCATCCTGGAATAGGAACGTCACCTTGGGACGTGATTAATAAATTATATACTCGATTGGACGTGGTTTATACCACTAATGGCTGGATAAACGAAGCCACCTGCTATACATCAATCAGATCTCAACAATTGAATGAATAGTTTGAGACGTCCATCTTTCGCCCCTATGTTTGACGTGTTCATCACATAACTTTTAGGCCGTGTTTGTCCCTTCATCGCTAAAATTTTGCTCATAAACATTCCATTAAGGAATAGCGGCGATACTTTTCTAATGTCAATAAGTGCTGTCCTATACAAGTTCCATTAAGGAATAGCGGCGATACTTTTCTAATGTCAATAAGTGCTGTCCTATACAAGTTTATGCTCAATGATAAGACGTTCAGTGTTATAGCTGGACGCAAACACCAATTCTGACTATATTTGAAAATATTACCCAAACCTCGTAACATGAGGTTTTACACTTCAGCCGCCCTCTGTATGTAAATTGGCTCCTAAAAGATTTCAATATTTAAATTTATTTGTATCAATTACCTTTATATCCATCAAATCCTGGTATTCTTGCAATTGTAGAGCCATTTCTTCGCGAAGGCGCTGCAATTCGGCTTCCAAACCAGCAATATCAGCATTGTGGCGAGCCCTTTCATTGTCCAAAAGCTGCTCCAAGTCACGAATGCGAGCATTCAGTGCAGCATTTGTTGATTCCAATTCATTAATGCGGCTATTCAAAGTATCGATGCGTGTACGGGTAGCACGCAGCTCGTCAATAGCACTTGATGCGGCTCCTGAGTTGCGGTTGGCAGCAGCTTGAAGATTCTTAATTTTCTGTTCATACAACATTTCAATCTCGTCACGATTGGCCCGCATTTGGCCTTCGTATTGCTCACGCAATTCTTGTAGTGATTGTTGCAATTTAGCCTCATACTGCTCGCAGAGACGCCCATCAATTTCGCTTATCTCCACTTGACGTCTTGAACGAGTCTCATTGATTTCTTGTGAATGAATTTGATCTTTGAAAGTTAATTCCTCACGAAGACTTTGAATATTGTTCTCCAAATCGACGCGGGCCAATGTCTCATCTTCCAAATGTTTACGAGCTTCTTCCAACTGCTTGCGTAGACGATCAAGTTCCTTTTGAAGTTCGTTAAGGTCATCAACAGCTTTTTTGCGGTCTGCATTTGCTGCACTGTATTTGGCGCTCAAATCAGCGGCACGTGACTCATACATGCGAGCATTTCCTAAAAAAGAAAGCATATAACACAGTTAATTATTAATCATCATACAACATTTAAACAAGCAAAACATTAAGCCTGTTTTTGTTTTGCTTCACATATATGAAGCACAAATGTGCGGCATAGTTTAATATATAGCCTCTAATACTGACCCCATATAGAGCAGCAAAACAAAAACAAACCTATTAATAGAAATCCCTAAATTGCAAGCCCAATACAGTTTTACGCAAAAATATAAATGTGAAGATGGCAACACTGGTTGCTGCTGTACTAACGAATGTCACCCGCATTCGAATGTAGCAAATTGTCAAATATGTATAGAACTTGACATATACAACAAAAAAGAATGAAAAGAAAAACACATGTACGTATGTCTAAGCGGCTAGTTTTTTGTATGAACAATAAAAATAAAATAAGAATGAAAACAACAAGCGCCACTAAACTCACCTTCAGCTATAGAGCATTCTTTAGTTTTCTTATCCAATCTGGCCTTCAATTCCTCGTTCTCTTCCCACAGCCGTTTAATATCGATTTCTAATTTAGCCTTTTCACGGGCAGTATCATCCAATAAACGCCGGGCATCACCAAGTTCATTTTCATACATAGATTTGATGTTGGTGGACTCGCGAGTTATGGTGTCGCGTGTTGTTTGTACTTCAATGGATAGGCGGGCATTTTCTGTCTCCAAGTTGCGTACTCGATCAATGTAGGCTGCCAGACGGTCATTCAAATTTTGCAATTCGGCTTTTTCCACTAGACGCGAATGGCGTGTGGGGCTCAAAGGACTGGATGGACGATGGGCACCAGTCATTAAAGGAGTGCTGGTGCTACCCGGCTGGGGCGTGGCAGTACCCGCGCGTTTTGATTTCGTAGCCATTATTAGAGCGGTTTCACAATTACTACTTTTCTTTTTTCACACACTTGATGCTTTTAGGGCTCTTTTATGGTTATTTATTTTTCTTATTATTACTCTGTGGTCGGCTAGCAAGCATAAATATACCAAAAACGTCCGCGAACTGATTAAATTCCACAGTGACGACAAAATTATACACACACAGACGAAACGCACGGACAGATAGCTACGTACGTAATAACACCACAATCAAGCTAAAAGGAATGGAATCAAGCAGCAGAGCAAAATAAAATACGAGTCAACTGTTCCCAAAAAATTAACTCAACACACACAATCACATAAACGAATGCACACACGATGTACCCCACACAATGGCAACCAGCAAATGAGAATGTGTTGAATGTGTGGAAAACAAGGGGAACAAACTCGAAATTATTTAAACCACCACCAAGAGAGCAGAAATGAAATGCACACACTAAACATGTATACGTGCTCTGGGGATAACACCAGCAAGTGCTCTCGCACAGCCGCATCAACTGTACTAAATTGACAATAGAAAATTTACAAAACGAAAAACCGGCTTTCTTTTATTTTCCCGGTTTCCCACTATTGTTATATGTATAGAGTTCTCAAACAAATGCAAGCCGCAACACTCTCCCAGTTCTTATTGAAAAGTGGAAAAGAAATAAAAAAAAAACAGCGGCAGAAGTTTTACTCTTTTAACAAATATTAATGTAAAGCAAAGAAAGGCGTCCTTCAAAGATGTCGATATTTTGTATTTTTATATTTAACCTTTTTTAAACTTTTTCCCGGCGCGCCGATACAGATAACGCAATAAACTCGGATAGATACATGCAACTCAGATGTTTGGGGTATTTAAATTGGGTGTTGCCGAATGTTTTCATTACTTTTTCTCATGGTCGCCATGTAAAAAAAATACTACTTTCTGATTCGTTAGATGGCGCTAGCTGATGATATTTTTAAAGGGGCGTTTTAACGTAGTACTCATAGTCTGGAGCAAAAAGATAAATGAACTCGCTAGGCACTTGAGACAGGAAAGGACACTAGGAATACGAATAAAGTACCACCACTCATTATAATAAAAACAAAGGAGCACAAGGTGAGTCTGGGATTTATGCCAAGCCCATCCGTCATCGCATGTCCAAACAGTTTCCCCAAAGCTCCCTGAACAATGTACATGTCACTTAACTAAGAGCCATAAAAGGGTTACAAAACCCCGTTTACACTGAATATGAAGGGACAGTTGATAGGGTCATTAAATTCGGATTTAAACAGTAGTGTAAACGGGGTTCAACTCTACGCTACGAGGCAAGGCGGATTTATATAGGTGCTCTCATGCGAAAAGCTGCTAACAGACAGCCAGGTTTGACGGTATTAAGATGTCAGCTTTTTGTTTGTGTTCTCCTTATTGTTATCTTCTTTCTTGAATATTTTCAATTCTCATGCACTCAAATTTCTTTATATGTGTTGGTAAAACTACGATCAGCTTGATGACAGGATGGCGCGTTGCATCATATGATTTGTGGTAGTTGCACAAATAAGACCACATTAAATTTTTCGCCGTGGCTACAAGGAAGGGTTCTAATCGAGCCCAACGCCGATTCACCAGGACAGGGAGTGTACTCATATAATGACTCCCACTTCACGTTTATCCCCAAATTTCATTATATCGAGCC
Organism: Stomoxys calcitrans; assembly: GCF_963082655.1. NCBI lineage: Eukaryota > Metazoa > Arthropoda > Insecta > Diptera > Muscidae > Stomoxys > Stomoxys calcitrans. Next base: position 57,499,028 of record NC_081554.1, on the reverse strand, counting down.
AACCACATTATCAGGATTCAGGTCTGGCCGGGCAGTTAAACCTTAAAACTAAATGTCAAAAGCTTGATATCACGGCCGTGATAAATATTTTTTTAATCTTAAAAAGGAAGCCACCGTAGCGCAGGGGTTAGCATGTCCGCCTATGACGCTGAACGCCTGGATTCCAATCCTGGCGAGATAATCAGAAAAAAATTTTCAACGGTGGTTTTCCCCTCCTAATGCTGGCAACATTTGTGAGGTACTATGCCATGTAAAACTTCTCTCCAAAGAGGTGTCGCACTGCGGCACGCCGTTCGGACTCGGCTTTAAAAAGGAGGCCCCTTACCATTGAGCTTAAAACTTGAATCGGACTGCACTCATTGATATGTGAGAAGTTTGCCCCTATTCCTTAGTGGAATGTTCATGGGCAAAATTTGCAATCTTAAATAGATGTTCTATTTGATCCGATGTTCCATACATAAGCTATAAAACGGTGTTATAATGATGAAAATACAAATATAAAATATATTTTTAGAAGATAAGTTGTCAGGATTCACTGAATAAGGTTGAGCGATCAGCGGGCACACAATTTTTTTAATTTTTGGCAGTACTTAGCATTGAGCATGTCAACTTTTTACATTCATTCTTTGTTTACGTTGTCTCCCATATGATGACATCTTCAATCGGGAGATTTGACATCCTTAATTATATTCATGGGGCCTATCCATTTTATGTTTTCGCATGTGACCTAAATCCCCGTTTACACTGCTCTTTAAATCTGGATTTAGTGGCTCGATCATCTGTTTTTCCTTTATAAAATCAGTTGACGAGTGCCTTAAATCCGTATTTAATGAGCATTGTAAACCAGGTTTAACCTTCTATTAGTTAATCCTGATAAGTTGTAAAACAAAGTTTATTTCTAAAACCACTTCGACTTTCCAATTTACGTCATTTGCCACTCAAGTTAGTTTTGTTGGGGTTGATTTTTTGTTGTTGTGCCAATGACCCTACCTTTTAATTGTACCATGCCACATTATGAAGGGAGCAGCTGAAAGTGATTGAGTTTCCTCGCGTTGGGATGAGAGCCACCCTAAACTCCCCCATCACTAAATTCACATTCAAATATGTGGCCACAACAATAACATAATTAAAATTTTCATTTAAAACAAATTCCTTTTAAAATACCATATATTTTCTTTTTACATGTCGTGAATTACCAACAACCACGTTCTTTCATTTTGGAACTTGGAATGGAAATATGAAAAACAATTTACAATTGTTAAAAATAATACAAATTATGAATTAAACTACTATCATTCTAATCATAGCAAGCTCAGGGCATATGCATTTTTAACTACATATTTTTTGGAATTATTGCGAATAATACCGCGCAAAATATGTATGAATGCGTGGTATGACTCTTTTAGCCGCCGTCTCGGGTTTGTTCTTTTATACTCGTTCTATTCAATTTCACTAAAACTTCTGTTTAGATATCACAATTCTGTTATTTATGCATTTAATAGAAATTCATTGATGATCGGGGCTACTCGTTCGGGATTGACGAGATGTAGGTGATGTGTTCCAGGTACTACCTTATATATCACAAGCTTAGCATTTGTTTTGAGTATTTCAATGACCTCATCGTAGACTTGGGGATTTTCAAAATTCATGCCAGGATCTCCGCGAATGTTTAGTGTTTTACATCGTATACGCTTTGCGTAAGTTAACACTTGCTCTGCTGTGAACATGCCCAAGAGGGAGACTTTCAAACGTAAATCTCGCGAAAAATGATAGCCGTCTTTGTTGAGGTGCTGTGGCGCTCGTTCCATGCCGCGTTCCATTAAAATCTTTACAGAGGCCTCATCTACGGAGCCATCGTAGGCATCTAGCACAAGCTTAACCATTTCATTGTAAGAGTAACAAGGCACTTTAGTTTCCGGCAATGTCTCATAATCCAAAAATTTATCCAGGGCCCAACCGATTGTTTCAGCTTGGCGTTCAATGCTGCGCACCGTGGGACCAGCTATATCAATATTAATCAACTTATCCACTTCAGCAGGGAAACTTGCAGCGTACATGAATGTTAAAGCTCCACCCAATGAATGACCCATGAGTGTAATATTTTTCCAGCCAAATTTCCGTATAATACGGCGTATTAAAGAAATACCATCCCAAAACAAAAAATACTGCATTCCCTTTGGATACGGCGAAGATTTTCCATGGCCCGGTAAATCTATACACAGAACCGAAATTTCAGCAGGCATTAAGGGACAAAGCCTATCGAATGTACCGCAGTTATCTTGCCAGCCGTGTAACGCCAAAATTGGTTGTCTACTACGACTACCCCACCATTTGCCTGCAATGAAAATAAAAAAGAACAGTTTTGTAGATATACTTATAATTTCAAAATAATGGATGAAATCAGTTTTGAATAGAAATACATTTTTATATTCGATTGAGTTAGAAGTTATAAGTGTGGGAACGTCTAAATTAGAGCATAACTACTTGTTATCAAGTAGCGGTTATGATTGGCTTCATGTTAGCCAAAGTTGAGGCCTTTTTTATACCTGCTTCATCTTAACCATGGAGATGTGCAAAAGAAAAACTATGGACCGATTTGAACCAAACTTAGCACAGTTGTTGGAAATCATAAAAACACTTCATGCAAAATTTCAGCCAAATCGGATAGAAATTGCGTTCGCTAGAGGCTCAAGAAGTCAAGACCCCAGATCGGTTTATATGACAGCTATATCAGGTTATGGTCCGACCTAAAAAATTAAACTTGCCAAATTTGGTAGAAATCGATCAAAGCCGACAACGCTGACATACCGGCGATGTGACTCTGCAATTCATCCGCTTCTTAGTAAACTGTAAGTTTTCTTATGGAAATACGGTTGTCGTTACTTCTCGTTATTGTTGTGGCATTGAGTTGTACACTGAGGCGGCAGCCGTTGCCGATGAAGGACTTCACCGGGTAAATCCGATACGTACAACCGGCTGCCGATACATCCCCTCTATTAGCAATTTTTTTCTTCACAGCTTTTTTGTGATTTATTCAACTTAAAGAGTATGGTTGTTATTGTTGTAGCCACATTTGCATGAGGAGGTGGCGATCTTTGTCAAGCTCTTATAGCTCCTTACGACCGATCGCCGCGGAAACGTAATGGCCATTGGTTATTTAAAGGCGCCAATAACTCGCCTTGTCATATCGAGTATCATAGGCACTCAGTAATTAAGCAAGAGCCGGTGCTCTCTCACTGAAACTCTCCGCTCATTGTCCGCGAATGCAGATGTAGCTGCTCCATATCGAGCATTTCACTATCCGCAGCCTCTGGAAGCGCCCGGTAGTTCCCAGCTTAGCTTCCCGCGATAACGAAGAACTGGATTGAAGCTCAAAGTTCCAGCCTGTGTGTGCGCTTGGTTATGCCGAGCCGGGGGTTGTTATTCCATTCAGGTAGCATTACAAGAGCATATTTGGTTTACATGATATTATAATAAGGGCCACTCTAATGTTCCTATTAACATTAGTAAATTATAACGAAAATCAAAAAAAACTGGTATTTAATAAGCAAGAAAACTATGTGTATGTGATTGTATGTTTTGGTTCAAACAACTCTTTGTTAATGTTAGCATTCAAACTTTCTATTCATAATCATTTTGATGTTTCATTGCATATTGTGATTTGAAATAAGGAAAAGAAGAGAGAGTTTTCACAATTTTTAAATTTTCTTACAAATATTTTTTTTTATGTGATGTTGCCATACTAAAAATCATTCTGAAGCATCATCAAACAAGGGGCAAATGTTAAATTGCTTTTTATGCTGACCAAAAAAATACATCAGCACCTTCATTTCTCAACTAACAATGACTTGTGTTTAAAATCTTTTTTGATTAGATAAACTTTTTTGGCTTATTACCTTGAACCGTTCCCCAGGGCACTTCGATGGTAACCTCTTCCCATGAGTCTTCATTGCGAGTTGCTTGGCCATCTGCAAATATTAATTAAAATATTATTAACATATAAATGATGAATGTCGACAATTTTAAATTTAGATGTTTAGTTTCTTTTTTACTTTTTTTTTACGCGACACATGTCTTACACTAAACATTCGTCAGTATTCAATGCCCCGTTTTTTTGACTATGCAAATAGGATGAAAGCACAAGTCACCTATAACAGGTTCACTATTAAACGAACTTTGTGCTTTAATTCATAGCTTCTTCATTACCTGGGATCTTCTCTTACTTACTTGCACGGTGGCCGATTAAACCCTTCAACACCGTCATTGTGTTATTTCCGTTTGTCATAGGTGTTTGTGATTTGTCCACGCCATTCTTCTCATTATCATCCCCAACAGTAGAAGCACGTTCTTGACTTTCCATATTGTATTGTTTACAATAATATATTATACTTTATATTATGTCGTTTTGCTTAGATCAAGATAATATAAATTGCTCGCTCGTTTTATATATATGTATATATTATTCGATCACAATAAGCGCAATTCAATTCCTCTAATCGCTGCACTAATCTATTTACACAACCATTTCAGCAAAATAAGGTATGACAAATTAATTTAGACAGCAACGGAGGGGACGAAATTGGTGACAATTTGTCTATTCCCACTTTGTTGAAAATATTAATACTAAACTGTATCGGGGGGGAAAACACAAATACGAAGACCAAACGTACACCCTCCTTGGTGTTCTGTTGCGAAATAAAAAGTTGTTAATAAATAATTTGAATGTAAACACAGCAAAACATATGGTTGCAGCTATTTTCTAAACAGCAGGGTATACCAAACAAGATAATAGACTGATTTGGTCTAAAGGTGGGTATTAATTTCATCAAGCTGACCGATTTGTGTGCGTATGTGTATACATCAGAAGAAAATATGCGAGAGAGAAGATAACAACAAAGAGAATGCAAACAAAAACAAAAACTGACATTTTAATACCATCAAACCCAGTGTTCACTATAGAAGGTTAAGTCGAATGCCCAGCAGCATGGCGAAACAATTAAAAGTGATCTCATCTGTACAACAAGCACAAATCATATGGTGCAATCCGGCATGTTGTCATCAAGCTGATCTACGTTTAGCCAACACACACAAAGAAAATTGTGTGAGCGTGTGTATAGGTGTGCGTACATAAGCAGAGAATATGCGAGAAAAAAGATAACAACAAAGAGAATGCAAACAAAAATCTGTCACCTTAAAACCGTCAAACCTGGCCGGCTGTTCGCGTTAGACCACCATTTCAAATCCGCCTTGGCCCAGCCGAAGAAATATAGCAAATTTCAGAGTTGTATCCAAATACACCCTTATGTCAAAATCCCCGTTTACACTGTTCGTTAAATCCGGATTTAAGGCTCTCGTCAGCTGAATTTTTTAAAGGAAAAACAGATGATCGATTTTAAAGTTGTTTTCCACATCTTGTTAATTTTTCACATTTTTAATGTTTTAATTAATACGTTTGTAATCACAAATCTTTTAATTTTTTGGCTGATTAATATGTCTATGCCTCAAAGAATCTGCCTTCAATTTGCCCCTTTTTATTTACTGTACGGTACGTTTACGAGAGTTTAACCAGGCATTTGCTAATCGTTATTTAGTAAAAAACATATGTTAACAAAACAACGTCAAATGTGTCATCAAATGGAAAATATTACTGAAATATTTAATTTTCTTTAATTTTACTGCAGAAATTATTTATGGATACACCATCGCTAGTAATGTCCAAGGATATCAATAATTATTTTGAGGGTCTTTTGAAAAAGTAAGTTCATATTTTGAAAAATGACTAAATATTATTTATACTTGCTAAGTTTTGTAGCTGAAGTTTTAGGAAGAAAGGTCCAATTTATCGCCTGAATTAACCTTATGACGATTTCGTTGGTAGATCTGGCTGTAATGGGGACTATTTGGTTGCTGTGGCACTGTATTGCGCCTTTATTTTGGTTCTGTAAATATCGAGATCAAGTATATCTGCAATTAAGAGGTGTTTCTAGAGTATAGATGGACAGCATAAACATCCGCACATAAATTCTTATGCTTGCGGGCATAGAACAGTATAAACAACTTTGTGCGGTTCGTTCGGCTGACTCTATTTCAAAGCTATTCCATTTAGTTAATGTTTAATGATACTCACACAAACACTGCTTGGTATTTTCAACAGTGTTAGTGTGTCCATCACTGATTCAGAGTGACGTTGAGTAAGTCCTGTAGGAAAGTTTCCCAGCACTTTAAGAGATAAACTTCAGGAAGCTCTACGTGCAACAGCAAAGTGGGCTACCGAAAGGGGTCTGGGTATAAATCCGTGCAAGACAGAAATAGTTCTTTTCGGCAGGAGATATAAGTTGCCTACAGTGGCAGACTGAAGGTTGCCAGCAACGACTTGCAGAAGCTGTAGGGACATCGAGGATGTAGAGACTATAGAACCCCTTCTGTGTATGTGTCCCGCACTAGCAATTAGGAATTCGTTCCACTTTGGGTTTTCATTTCTTTGAGAACCTGTCTGATTTAGCGGATGTGAACATTCGCAAGTTATTTGGCTTTATAAAGCGATCTGGATTGTTCAACGGTAGGAACTAGAAGGCATATTCCTTCTTCCTTCAACTTGCTTCTCTATACGTTGCATAGCTCTCATTATGGCATCTCTTTATTACCTCTCAATTCCCCTTAGGGCCTTAATATACTTCGCAATTCTTATTTAACGCGTGTTGTTGTTATTATTTTATTTAAATAAATTGTAGGATTAATGGTCTGTATATTATACAAATCACCGACCGCGATGGTGCTCCCGTGATGCGCGTAAGCCAGGATAAAAATGTTGACTTTACCCTGACGTCCTCCTTCATATCGACATTTACAACGGCAAGTGATCAAGCGGGGAAATTGGGTCTTGGACGCAACAAAACCATTATATCCATGTACTCCAATTACCAGGTGATCATGCTACGAAACAACGAACACATTATAGAAAGATGTATAACACATTTTCTTTTCAGGTTGTTCAAATGAATAAGTTGCCATTAATTTTGACTTTCGTTGGCTCAGAAAACTGCAATACCGGATTAATTTTAGCACTTGAACAACAACTAGATGGATATCTAGAGGATATGAGACTAGCTGTTAGCGAATCTTAGTGTTAAACTCATCCCTTATTAAACATAAGTCTAAAAAATAAGAAATTTTGATGTGAATCTTTATAATTTTCCTAGTAAGACAGAAAAATATTTTTTTTCCATTTATTAAAAAATCATTATAAATACATTGAAAAGGAATGATAACTTTGAAAATAATTTTCAGAATCTACTTTAAGTATATTTATAAAAAAATCAATTTCAGATCCAAAACAAAAACACGGACAAAAGTCAAATATAATAGAGTTACTAAATTGGCTAGTCGCTCAATGTAAACTTATATAATAAAACTTTAAAAAACGTTTCGGTCTTGTGTGAATAACTGCCCCTACACTTGTTTAAGCTTTCCAGTTTTTTTTTATTTTACAATTCATCCTTAAAACGCTGTTCTTCGGCATGGAATGCTTCTTCGTCACAAGCAGCTGGCGTCTCAAACTCAAAGAAATATTCACAACGATTTGGCTCACTAACCGATGTAATTTTCGATTCCAAAGCACATCTCAACTGTACTATTGCAGAACGCTGTGGTCCATTCCAGCACGATGCGCCATGTGCGTACTTTTGTTTTGTGTATTTTCGTTCGCCCTCGTGCAACCACTGATCCCATCTGCCAAGTGTCGTTTCGCCACCACCGCCACGACCCTGTTGCGATGCCCTTTCGAAGGGACACAATGTATAGACATATTCACGATCTTCAAACTTGAAGCATTCTCCTTCGAGTGTTGCATACTCATCGTGGGGTCCATAGTCTTTAGAATCTTGATCATCTATTTCTTTGATCTCTTGCTCAATCTCGCGAATACTTCGTTCAACTTCGGAAAATGCATTACGAGCTTCATTGGCCAATTGAATTAGGTGTTTGGTTCCCTCATCATATTCTGGTTCTGGGGTGTTGGTATTTTCTACAGTACCTTCGCCTACATCAGCCTCGTCATCTTCGTAGGCTTCCTCCTCCTCTTCTTCTTCTTGTTGGTAAGTTGGTTTTCGAGTAATTTCTAAAAATTATGAGAGAGAAATTTTGTTATTAAATGCAAATTTATTAACACTGAAATAAAAATGTATTTATTAAATTTTTTGATGGATACGCTTAAAGAAATTTATCTGCGTATTTTTAGCCATGCTACGCTACTGGAGAGCATTGCTAATACGTCCCTTTGAACAGTTTAAAAAGTTTGTGCGGTGGTTTTCAGGTAGATTATGCAATTCAGCCAGGCAGCCATTAAATCCCTTAAGAACGTATTTCTGAACAGAAAAACCGCCCTCGACTGTCGCAAATCTCTCAACGAGATGGCTGAACAGTTCAAAATTCACCTCTTCTGGGTGCCGGGCCACAGAGATATCCCAGAGAGTTGTAAAGCGGACGAGCTTGCGAGACTAGGAGCTACCTTACACATTCCAGGGATACTGTAATCTGTGGATATGCCTCTAGTGACATGTAAGTTAAGTTTTCAGGATCAGGCCCGAACGACAACGAATGATGGAAGGTCACCAACTGTAGGCTGTGAGCATTCCAAAACTATGTGGCCTAATCTAGAATTGAAAAGGTCTACTACAGACGTCTCAGTCATCGTGTCCGTCATGACAGGTCACTGTCTAACCGGAAAACATGCTGACAGACTGAAGGTTGCCAGCAACGACTATTGCAGTAGCTGTGAGGACATCCAAGAAGAAGAGACTATAGAACACCTTCTGTGTGTGTGTCCCGCACTAGCAATCAGAAGGAGTTCCACTTTAGGTTCTCATTTCTTTGAGAACCTATCTGTTTTAGCGGATGTGAACATTCGTAAGTTATTGGGCTTTTTAAAGCGATCTGGATGGTTAAACTATAGGAACTAGTAGGCATCTTCCTTCTTTTGTTCCTGTGGTATCGCAAAGGACGAAAACGTCTAAGTGAGTCCAACACCTAACAGCATTTAATTTTCCATGAGCCGACTAATGTCAAACCAGCAAGCTCATGAACCAAAGCAATTTTTTTTTATTTTCTGCATTTTTTAATTTTAAAGCTCTATAACTCTGCGAGCTTATATGATTTTAGTACCAAAAAAGTTATCAAACGTCGAGATGTCTTGCTTAATGAAAATATTATGCCTGGTGATGGTTTCAAAGAAGAAAATAAAGAGTATCTCATTTAATAATTGTCAAAATTCAAACAACAAAGATGTCATCTCAAATGAAAATTCCGTAGAAAATCTAAGAGCAAATGAATCTGGAGAAAATGCATAACCAGAAGAAAGTGAACTTGTCATTAACCCTTCTGATGAAGATAGTTTTACGACACCGTCTATCCGTCCGTCTGTTGAAATCACTCAACAGCCTTCAAAAATTGAGATATTGAGCTGAAATTTCGCACAGATACGTCTTTTTGATGCACTTCTTGTTCTTGAACGGGCCAAATCGGACCATATTTGGATATAGCTGCTATATAGACCAATCTGCCGGTAAAGTGTCTAATGCCAATAAATGCTTTATTTTCTGATGAAGATAGTTTTTACGACACTGAAAAGTTGCGTGGAGTTTCATCAAATGAGGAGGAGCAGATGGCAGAAGTAGATATCAGACGAAGCGCCGGAAGACCTCGCTTTCTAGGAAAGAAAAAAATTTGGTCGACCAAGAAAAATGTCAAAATGCAAAACTAATTGAATAGTGTAGTAGAGGAAAGTATACCTTTGAGTTACAAAGAAGCATTATCCAGCAAGTCAAGTCAAAATTGGAGAGACGCAATGGAGAAGGATATGCATTCATTAAAGGAAAAGAAAACATGAAATATGTAAGACCTCCTAAATGCAATTGGGTATACGCTTTGAAAACGAATCAGATAGGAGAAATACTCCACCATAAGGCAAGGCTTGTTGCAAAAGGTTGCATCCAAAAAATATATGGTTAATTATAAAGAAACTTTTTCTCGCATCGTTAGGTATGCCACGATCAGAATGTGGCTAGCACTGGCAATTCTGCACCAGATGCATTTGCACCAAGTATACGTCGTGAATGCATATCTAAACACGGGACTGACCGACGAAGCGTATAGAACAACAACCAGAACAAATCGAACAAAGTGCTAAAGTTACAAAAATCGTTATATGGAGTCAAACATGCAGGAAGAGAGTGGAACTCGAAATTCAACGATTTTTGGTGTAAAATTGGGTTACAAAGATATAATAATGAACCTTGTCTATACATGATGGCTCGAAACAACACGTGCAAAGAGAAAGCAGAAATCTTGCGAAATAGTTAACATGGATTGTTAAAGCATATTTTTGGTATTGAAGTCAGCCGCGAAGCAAAAACAGGTCAAATAGAAATTGACGCAGGCATAGATATTAAAGAACTATTAGAAGAATATGGAATGATGGATTGTAATCCTGCGTCATTACCACTGTCGCCTCTATTTCAAACATCCTGCAATGAAAGTTGTGGCAAAGTAGATCAAACGTGATACCAATTCATAATAGGTGCACTTGTATAAATGGGTATAACAGGTATTTCATTCCGTTTCCAAGTTTAAAAGGAACACAGCATGTTCAGTTGAAATTTTCTAAAGGTAATAGAAACCTAGTGTGGTACGCTGATGAAGACTGGGGAGGCTGTGCGATAGATAGAAAATCATGTTGTTGTTGTAGCCACATTTTCATGTGTAGGTGGCGATCCTTGTCAAGCTTTTGTAGGTGAACAAGCTTGTACTGGTCCAAAGGACCGATCGCCGCGGGAACAATGTTGCAAATGGTTATTTTTAAAAGCGCCAATAACTCGCCTTGTCATATCAAACATCATAGGCACTCAGTATTTGTGCACTGAGACTCTCCGCCCGATACCACTGATTGTTCGCGACTGCAAGTAGAGCTACTCCGTATTGAGCATTCCACTATCCGCAACCTGTGGACGCGCCCCTTAGCTCACAGATAAGTTCTCGTGACAGCAATGAACACCGCACAGATTGGAACTCAAAGTTCCTGCTTGTGTGGTGCTCAAAGCTCAAAGCCCGAGCAGATAAACAAAATAGAGAAAGTTGGGAAACACAACTTTGAGATAGTTAGCAACTTTACCTACCTATGCACAACCGTAACCAAAACGAATAAAACTAGTTTTGAAATAATGCGAAGAATAATGATGGTAAACAGGTGCTACTTTTGATGAAGCAAGTAGCTTAGAAAAAATGGCCACCCTTCACAGATAAAAATTATACCATCGATTTGCTACAAATACGTTCCAAGTATTTCGGGCCAAACTTGGAACGTATTTGTAGCAAATCGATCGAAAACTTTACATTGCTCTCATATAAACCGATCTCCCAATTGAATTCTCCTATGACCTTTACCCTACATGCCAAATAAGGCTTAATCGGTCCATAACCTGTTTTGGCCCCAAGTAAACACATTACCAGATTTTACTTCTTCTACCCTAAAATTTTTCTCAAAGACTTCTACTATGGTCTCCATCATCCAAACGAATACCGACCCAACGAACCGATATGGCTCCAATCTATGACAGCCGGTTGTACGTACCGGATTGACACGAAGAAGTGTACAGCACACTGATACAACAACCACAACCAAACACTTTAGCCAATCAACGGTTTTGAGTAAAGTTGGAGTCTGATTGAAGACGAATTCACTTTCCCGAAGTGACCAGGCCTATGGGTACTTTTACATGCGAATATGTGGCTACAACAGACTGCTATTGGTTTAGCAGTCTGTTGTAGCAAAAACCTTTCAACATTCCCAAATACCTTAATTAAATGGATCGAAATTCCCTTACTCTGTTCTCTTATTTTTCTATGGAGTATTAACATAATTTTTATGGTAGATGCAATTTATGTACATACCTTCACCACGTTCATTATATTCCTTTAACATGTCATCCAATTCGGCATTTTGGTAATGTTCAGTGTCTGTTCCTGCATCTGCTTCTTCTTCATCGTCGTCTTCCGAGGAATGTGGAGGCTTGAATATACCTTGAGCTACCATCAACATTGGCTTAATACGTGGCCATGATAATGCCACAAATGATTCGAGATCGATACGATCACGTTCATCTAAGTAGTATTTTGCCTCTTCACTACTAACCATTCCGTTGCGATCTCTATCTAAATTTATATCGACTTGCAGTTCAATTATTTCCACATAACCATCTTTGTTTGTATCGTAGCGCGAGAAGAGTTGTGCAGCTTCGCTTAGTAAAGAATCTTCGGGTTTTGCTGTAGCGCTTTCAGTTGGAGTGTCAACGACAGCAGCTTCTGATTCTTTATGGATTTCTTTAAAAAAGGCCACAGCCTCCGCTTCCATATATTCGGCATAGCTCTTCAATTCTTCCTTCTCTTTTTTTAAAGTCTCTTGCTCTTGACGACGTTGTTCCAATTCTTGGCGACGTCTTTCTCTTTCCGTCTTCAGATGTTGACCCTTAGCCACCATTTCAGAACGCTTAGCAGCACCCCTTCTTAACATTTCCGCTTGTGATTTCCTCTGCTCACGTTCAGCCCGTCCTAATTCATCACATTGGTTGGGACATCTAGTGACTTCATATTCGTCGCTACCATCACAGCAGTCGCATATGCCATCGTTAACACGTGAACTTGGTAAGTCTTGTGAACGATGACCCTGATTTACACAGTGGAATGTTGCTTGAGGACAAGCCGCAGTTCCTGGCTCATCGCTGCCATCCGTACAATCGCAATAGTCATCATTAATTTGCACATACTTTAACGTTTTGCTGCCGTCCAAACACTCCCAAGTATCTCCCGAACCTGGTTTATATAAAGTGGCTTTCGTCAAAGCAACGCCAAGCGGACGTGGTACATCAGCTTGGGATTGTTCGCACAAAAGAGTTCCAATCGCAATAAACCAGATGAGATTCGAGATACTATTAAATCGTCTTTTGGAACTAGTTAACATGTTTGGATATTTTCTACAGATCGGTGGTATAGGCAAATTTGGAAACTGAAAAACACACGCACTTACGTGGTTTTTTTCAACAAGTACACGGTACTTCTCTTTAGTGAATAAAGATCTATTGTAAATTGTAAATTTTCGTGCGAGTGGCTAAAGATAAAGAAGTGAATGCCGGTGGGTGCCGGGATCCAAAAGTCGACTTTTTGCGTAAAAAGTCGAAGAGTCGAAGTCGACTTTTAGTGGATTAAAAAATCGAATAGTCACCGGCATTTTAATATGAAATTAGTACTTGACGTAGCAACGTTAGTACTGCCAATGCGAGGTTTAGAAAGTGCATCCAAGGAGTATGGAGCATTCCACTATCCGCAACCTGTTAACCTAATCAAATTTATACAAGGTTAAGTCACAAGCACAGCAGATGGAATTTTCCAATATCAGAGTTGTATCAAAATCCCACTTGAACTTCAAATGCTTTGTTCGGTTTTTTACATTTTGTTTCTTTTTTCATATTTTTATTCATTGAAATATAAATTTAAAATTTTGTATTGATACATCTTTTAATCTTGTGGCTATAAAATAAAAACAACAATGTAAATTTGACAGTGTACATAAATTTGGCAGCCTAGTGGAAATTTAGGCAAATTTATACAAGATACTTTGATACTTGATTTCTCAATTCTACCAATCTTTTAACCTTACAGCTGCTGCCCAAACAACTGTCAAAACGCTTTATAAAAAAATTGTGACTAAGAAAATGCGAACACATTCCGTTGAAATGGTATTGAGTTCTAAGGGTTGATACTCTATTCGGGTTTTCTCTTGAACAACTGTCAAACTCCATATAAAAACCATGTGCAATTTAGGCTAATGATTTAAAAGGAGCACTTAAAAACAATTAATCCTAGTGTTATATGAGTGTAAGATTGAGTTAGTACAAAAAATTTAATGTTATTATGTTAAAAAATATAACATTTATAACAAGTTTTGCGCAACAATTCCGAAAGCTGAAGAATTTTCTGCTTAAATAAAAAGTTCAATGTCAATTTGACAGCGTACAGAAATTTGGCAGCGCAGTGGGAATTTGCGTCATCAACCCCACAAGGTTCTTTTGTCGATTTCGTTGTAGTATGGGAATTGACTTTACCTTCTTAAGGCTGGTACTATATTCGTTTTCTGTCTATTTTTCGCTGATTACTTTTTTTTAGAAAATAGATTTTAAAGCAAAAAGAAAACTTGCTGATATCATTCAGTAGGACATTCCCTCATAACTTATGTTTAAATTTTAACAAATATTTGTGAAGTGTTTCAAAGAAGTAATCTCGAAAAACATGAGTTTTCAACGAAAAACGAACATAATACCAGCTATTAGTTCTACCAGATGACAAGTTTGTGAATAAATTTAAGTTGTTAATAGCACAGAGTACTTGAGTACCCCTTTTACTGCCCACAGTCTCTGGTAAAGCAACCCTGTTATGTCATAACTGTCAAAAATCATGACAAACCTTCGGACGAACTAAATACAAGGGAATTTATAGAACAAAAAATAAGGTGTTTTTCTCCAGTAGGATGTAAGGCTTAAGTACTTTATTGTTTCCTGTTTATTTGTTAATGTCTCATTTGTTAACTTTAGATCTATTGAGTGTATTGCGAGGAAGATACACACCATCGTAAAACATTTTCATACCCGCCTTTTTATCTTGGTCAGGCAGTAGCAATGGCATTCAACTTCACGGCTTTCACATATATAATTGCTTTAATAGGAGATGCATTTTTGATATTCTTCGCTATATTTCATGTTATCGCTTTCGACGAATTGAAAACTGATTATAAAAATCCAATAGACCAATGCAATAGCCTGAATCCGGTAAGCATGCTTTTGCTGTCCATACAAAGGGGTTGGTTAGCTGAGTAAAGGGCGAACAAAACAAAAAAAATACATAAGCCAGAACCCTATACATATAAGTATGTAAATATTGATCAGTATATTTATTTGTTCTATATTTAGTTGGTGTTACCGGAATATATACTTCACATATTCCTTAATTTATTATTTTTGGTTTGTGGCGAATGGTTTTCATTGTGCATCAATATACCATTGATTGCATATCATATATGGCGGTAAGTGAGCTTTGGTCTTTTGGGTATGGCAAATGATGTCATTACATTAAAATTTGTCTTGTCTCAATTTCAGCTACAAAAATCGTCCCGTGATGTCTGGGCCTGGCCTGTATGATCCCACAACAGTTTTATCTTCAGATAACTTGACCAAAAATATGCGTGAGGGTTGGATCAAATTAGCTATATATTTAATTTCATTCTTCTACTACATCTATGGGTATGTATGTTCTTATACAAGCACGGTTCTTTAACAATCTTCCAATGCCATGGGATTTATTAATTATCACGTGTATTTATTTGTTTATCTATTTTTAGCATGGTATACTCTCTAATCTCAACGTAGATGCATAGAAAATTGAAAGATACCGTTCATCATAGCCTCGTCTCGTCCACACACATATTGAAATCACAAAAAAATCATCCTAGCCGTTTCAATGATTTGTGTGTAAATTCACAAACACACCTGTCTATGTCATTTTCCCTTTAATTTAATATTATAATTTCATTTATTATTAATATAGCAAACATATAATTAATATTTGTTTCAAGATCTAAAATAATAAAAGAGAGATATTTAATTTAAGACAACGCAAAAAATGCCTAGTTTATGGCGAAAACCTACTACTTTAAGATAGCGATATCTTAATAACATTGAGTTCACATGTTACCAGATTTTCTTATATCCACGGCAATAGGACTAATGAACAAGAAAAAAGATAACATCCTAAATTTTACGGGTCGAAGGTCAAATAATATAAACGCTGGTACTTTATCGTTTTTCATCGTTGAAGACCCATGTTTTTCGCGATTACTCATTTGAAACACTACACAAATATCAATAATAAACTTTTGCCATAAGCAATGGGGAATATCCTACTGAATGAAATCAGCAAATTTTTTGCATTTAAATTTATTATTTAAAAAAAGTTATAGACGAAAAATTTCACGGAAAGCGAAAATTTCAAAGAAAATTTTCAAATTTTGCCTGTACGAGAAAACAGACAATAATATATTGAGGTAAATCACTCGCCAAGTCAAGAACATGGTAGCACCAGATATCCACATCCTTAAATTTACAAGACTACATGGTTGTCCAGGAGGCCACCGTAGCGCAGAGGTTTGCATGTCCGCCTATGACGCTGAACGCCTGGGTTCGAATTCTGGTGAGACCATCAGAAAAAATTTTCAGCGGTGCTTTTTCTCCTCCTAATGCTGGCAACATTTGTGAGGTACTATGCCATGTAAAACTTCTCTGCAAAGAGGTGTCGCACTGCGACACGCCATTCAGACTTGGCTATAAAAAGGAGGCCCCTTATCATTGAGCTTAAAATTTGAATGGGACTGCACTCATTGATATGTGAGAAGTTTGCCCCTGTTACTTAGTGAAACGTTCATGGGCAAAATTTCCAAATTACATGGTTGTCTTGCTGTAATCGATGGAGAGGCATTCATCCAGCGTTTTAGACGTACAATCGATCAGAGTAGTGAACATAGATTCAGATCACTGCATGGTTGCAGCAAAGGGCTTGCACATAAAAAAAATTAACGGCATACTTCACTCGACTAACTCAACTGCTTGATGAAAGCAATTCTGGTCTCGATGATATTGCAGAATATTATACGAGATACAGATGTGAGTAGGTATGACATACTATGACCGCCTATGACCACATCCTGCTCGCCTACGCCGACGACATTGATATTATGCGTCGAAAATCAGCAACTGCAGCCTTTGAAAGTATCGAAACAGAGTCAGCGAAAGTCTGTGCCAACAGGCCTCTCACTGAGACTCTCGATACCACCGATTGTACGCGACTACCGTTGCAGGCTAAGCTTCTCATGAAAGCAATGAACACAACACCCGGTATGTATGCAGTTGCGTTGAAATTTTTCTCACTTTAGTTCAATATCAGTGTTTGAGCATTCAGATACTAAGTTAATTTGAAAAACCATAGGCCATTTTATACAGAAATTAGAATTTATATAACAAATTTGGACGTTGGCAACTCAACTGAAGTTGGGTTGCATTTCATAATCGACTCATATGGTATTTTTCTTTGTTTTGTCTTCGTCGTTTGAAAACTGAAGTCAGAATTTCAAGAAGCAACACAAAATTATGTATGAGTAACTTAATAAGGTATCCCTAAAACAAGGTAGGCAGAAGATAAAGAGTTTGAAAATTTTTGAGATTTTTAAATGCAAAACAATAGTTTTGTAAGCATTTCAATAACGTTGTTAAAATTTAAACATATATATTTTATCACATAAAGAATGTAACTTCATTTGCAAAAATCAGGCTTTTCAACAGTGGTTTCTCTTAACAATGTACACATTAAAACATACACTTAAATCTAAAATACCGTAGCCAATTATTTTTGGTATCTTCATAATGTAAAAAAAAAGCGAAATCGTGCAATTCTCGGTTTAACTTATGAATGACGGCAGATATAAAATATTATAAATAAGGTTTATGGTTTTAGCTTTTGATGGGGTGACATGCCTATACCCAATTCTTGCAGCATAGAAATCAACTGATTGTTTTGTTGCATTATAGCAAGAACATCCTGTTGTTGTTGCTGCATAAACTAAAACAAAAATATCATCTTATGAGAACGATTTCATTTCTAAGAAGAACTACTGATGGCTTACCCGTAAACGATTCTTCTGTTCTATTTTTGACAACTGATTACTGTTGTTCACCATCTTAGCATCTAAATCTTTTTGCATTTCAGTTTTCAATCTATACAAATCATCCCTAATTCCATGTAAATTACGCTCACACTCCCGAACATCTTTCTCCAAGATTTCGCTTTTTAAGTAAACAGTTTGGGCTAATTTATACCAATCTGCAAGGCATTCGGCCATTTGGGCAACTGCTGGCTTTGTATCATCCAAAAGCAACGACTTTAAACGTTTTCCATTGCGATCCACCTAAATAAATACACACGAATTATTATTGCAAATAATTGAAAGAAATTTGAATGTCTTGCAGTAAGCTTGCATTACCTTAATTTTTTCCAAGGCATGAAACTGTTCGTCATTATAGGTAAGTGTACGAGTAGCTCGATCCCGCAGCAGATGTTGCCAAGAGTCGCGCAAACGCTCAACTAAATATTTAGCTTGGGGACTGGCTCTTGTTCGGCAAGGACATTTTTTTCCATGCATTTGGGATGTCCATTGATCACTAAAACAATAAAAACACTTAAATGTTAGAAGCATATCTGTATTTATATGTGTTCTTAGTAATGTGATTTTACTTCAATTGATCTTCCAATATAAAGTTAGTATGCAGTTGCATTATGACATCGGCAGCGCCATCAAAATCACTTTTAAGGTTCTCCAAATTGTGTAAAATTGTTTTGAACTCTTGATCACCTTTAGTCTTAAAACAAATAACAAACATTATTTTTATACATGTACATAGCATGATATGTAACAATCATTGTGTATTTATATACATACCATTTTTGCTATACTTTGAACAGAATCTGCATAATCCATAACTGTCATAAGAAGTTTGTCAAAGTGTTTGGTTTTCCTTAAAGAAAGAAAAGTGAAAGTTACTTTGGTTTTTGTTCTGCCTAGTTTTGGCTTCCACAATAAACTGGAATTGTGCTTTTGTGAACTTAAGGCAGGAGGTTATTGAGAATCGAGGGTATATATATATACATAAATAAAATCTATCAATATTTTTAACTTAAACATTTCGGTTGATGATAAAACTCGGCTTTACTTATATGGCTGGCCTTGCATCAGCCATATGTGCTCTCAAAATTTTGTGAACCGGAATCCTTATACTCAATATTTGATTAATCAGGAATTTTAGCAAACGTCTAGTTAGGCTATCCTATATAATTATAAGCCTAGATCAACTTACTTTACAAGCAATGTTATGGTTGTCAACAATGTCTCGATGAATTGATGAACAGCTTTTTTGATTAATATGTCAATGGTTGTAAATGTATCCACACGCCGTTTACATTCATGTCCCACGCTGCATGCGGCCTGCAATTGTCGAATTAAAAAATAAATTTATATTTAAATTTATATTGGAACTTTAAAAAACAATAAATAACACGTAAGCCATGAGAGTAGCTCACGCACACAGGTGTACATTTCGGGTGGCCATATCGCGAAAACTCCTAGGCAGTGACTATTTAGGGCTTAAGATGTTGCTGAAAAGCAAACTGTCTAAAGTTGTTGGCAACGACTGAATCTAAAGTGATGGAGGAGCAAAATGCCCGATAAAAACTACCAATATGTGTAGGTTAAGTTCGGTTGACTAGAGGGTGCCACAGCCCCTTGCCACTTTGGACATACACCTAACACAGCATTGCATCTCCTGATCTCCTGAGTGACGTATCCTGGCAAGTCGTAATTTCTTCCGACCACCCGACTTTATAACCTCTGAGCGCTGGGCGTTAACCAATCATAAAAACCCGATCGGGTCGGCTTCATAAAGTACACCAATCGCCGCTTGCGTGATTGATTGATTCACCCTCCACAAATGTGCATGTTGCTGAGAGGAAATTCCGAGATATCGTTAATGCTGCAGCCTCTCGCTTTTACCAGCCGGTCGAATACACCAATTGCGGCCCAATTTCCCGGCTCAGGCAGTGGTATTCTCGAACGAGCGTATGGGATTCGTTGCACGGACCTCGTTGAACGAACCCAGAATCAGCGAGCTGAATATGAAAATGAATGGGATAGTCAACGAACATAAGTGGAATATGTGGCTGGAACACTTGAAGCAATTAACTTAGCTCACTCTCGAAGCCAGGAAGAACGGATGACAGGACCTCAGGAAGTTACGAATGTCATCCGTGGGTGTTCGTCCCCGACGGATTATCTACACTGGTGATGAAGAATCTACATTTGTTGTTGTTGTAGCAGTGTGTTGTACCACGAGGCGGCAGGCCTTGCAGATGAAGGACTCCATTGGTTCAATCCGGTACGTACAACCGACTGTCATGTTGTTGTTGTTGTAGTCAGATTTGCATATGGAGGTGGCGATCCTACTCAAGCTCCTGTAGATGAGCAAGGTCGTTCCGGTCAAAATGACAGATAGCCGCGGTAACAGGGTGGC
This sequence comes from Stomoxys calcitrans, assembly GCF_963082655.1. Classification (NCBI taxonomy): domain Eukaryota; kingdom Metazoa; phylum Arthropoda; class Insecta; order Diptera; family Muscidae; genus Stomoxys; species Stomoxys calcitrans. The sequence goes on along the minus strand of NC_081554.1, from coordinate 57,478,818 downwards.
TATTGGTTATTTGAAGGTGTCATGATTCGGTCTTTCGTACCTGTTCACTATTCCACAGTGCTACATGTGCTTTCGTTAGTCAAATGCGCCAATCACTCGGCTTGTCATATTGAGCATCATAAGCGCTCAGTATATAAGCAAGAGACAGTGCCATCCGGTCTCTCACTGAAACACTCCAGTCGCGGACTACTGAGTAAGGACCATTCCACCATCTCAGCTAAGCTTCTCGTTGTTGTAACCACAGTTTCACGTGGAGGTAGCGATCCTCCTCAAGCTCCTGTAGGTGAGCAAGCTCGTTTCGGTCCAAAGGACCGATCGCCGCGGGAACAGGGTAGCCATTGGTTATTTAAAGGCGCCAATAACTCGCCTTGTCATATCGAGCATCGTAGGCACTCAGTATTTGTGCAGTATTTGAGACTCTTCGCTTGATACAGCTGATTGTCCGCGACTGCAGTTACAACTACTCCGGATGGAGCATTCCACTATCCGCAAGCTGTGGACGCACCCGGTAGCTAGCAGCTAAGCTTCTAGTGACAGCAATGAACATCACACAGTTCTCGTTTAGACCATCTCTATCAAGAGACAGATATCTTACCAGTGCGTAGACCCAAGTACATCGGTATATACTATGTTATGACAGCATATAAATCACTATATTGTGGATAGGCAGCCACCGCCCAGACACCTCAGATTGAATATTCGTGATCTATAGTGAGAAATGTTGCTCAATATACGATTGTATAGTGGCATGAGTAGGTTCCTTGTCTTCCACGAAAAAAGACCTATTTTGCAGCTCTCGCCAATTTCATTTATTTTTTTTTTCATCTTAATTTTCATTTTTCCACAGGATATGAAGTACACAAATTTTGTATTTGCGTCGTAAAAATCTACTATAATTTAGAGATGTCCCAGTGACTGCCTATTGTTTTTACTATAAAGTCTTAGAAATGAAACTGGACACAGATATTTTTTGTCCATAGGCAGATTTAGTTCGAAGATGATCTATATAAGACTTTATTATTGTGATATTACTTTTGTTGTTGTTGTTGTTTCAGTGGGTTTTTACACACCGGTACATACAACCAGCTGACACGGGTAGCTTAGTAATTCGAAGATGCATAAGTATGTCAATTTGATTTATTTTCAATATAGACTGATACAGCCTTCATAGGAATCAAACTAATGTGGCTTCATCATTTATCACTTCACGGAATTCGTGGTTGCGTTTATAGAAAGTTCCACCTGGAACCACCAATTTGTAATCACAAATTTTATGTACAAAAATTTGTGATTACAAATTGTGGTTTATTTGTGGTCGTTAAATGTTCTTTAACACAAGACTAAACCAAAACTGATTTGAGTTCTCTCTCATCAATAATATAGCAAATGGTCTGTAAGCAAGCCTAGCTATTTCTCGATGTGCTAATATTTCAGAAACAATGCTTTTTCAATAAATTTTAACAATCCTACCTTTGCCAAACTCGCATCATTTTCCACCGAAACGTTGCTAGGAAAAACTGGAAATTTGGGTAACTCCAATTGTTGCGGCAATTGAACATTATTGTCATCATTACTATATAAAAATATGGGTGTCTCTGTAGTTGTTTCTGGGAATCCATTTGCTACAAGATCAAACTTGTGTTTACTAAACAATAAAATTTTATGAATAGTCTTTCGTGTACGGACCTGTGGTATGCATTGTTATACGTTTTTCCAAATGTTCATTATTGATTAATAGAATTTGTTTTTCCAAAGGCACTTTAGTTTGTACTAAAATCCTTTCGCGAAAATGTTCTATTTGTTCTTCAGGTTCTAGGAATACTTCAATTGATGAAGTACGATTTGTAAAAAATACATGTACCACACGTTTTCTCAATATAATTGTAACCTCCTGAAAGAAACGATCAAAGGACCAAGTTTTTTCACGATTCTCTTCCAAGAGACCAGCCAACAAAGGGGTAACCAGAGTTTTTAAGCCTTCACTAAGATGGCAGTGTTGTGGCAAAGTAGTAGACCATTCAATAGGTCCATTCTCGGACAATTGCGTTCCGGATATAACCCCAGAGGCTTTTTGTGTCGTAATTTGGTGCATTGTTTCTCGGTTTTTTCGCCCACCAAAAGGACGAAATGGTAAATTACCGGTTGCCACATGGAACAAAGTAACACCAATGGACCATAAATCAACGTTGGCGGTAAACGATCGATTAATGGATTTACGCAAAACTGCTCTTTCATATAAATCTGGATGTAAATATTCCTCTGTACCATAAAGGGATGCAAATGGTTGATTATCTTCCAACTCTCGGGCAGCACCAAAATCGGTCAATTTGTATATAGTTTGACCATCTTCCGATATGAATTTCATTATATTGCCGGGCTTCAGGTCTCGATGCACCAACTTATTATCTCTTAAATGTTTCATGCCTGCGCACAAATGTTCCAACACCAATAAAAACTCCTTTTCAGAGAGACCATATGAATTCTCTGGATCATCCAGAATATTAAACAAACTACCACCAGTACATAATTCCATGACAATTACTTTGCCTCGGCCTTCTTGATCTTCTTCTATGGCTAGTAATTTTACTATATTCTCATGGTTAACCTTTTTCAATGCCTCAAATTCACGCATTTGTACATCCGGTGGACGCATATGGCTATAGGGATTGAATGTCTTTACGGCAACCGATTCTCCAGTTATTTTGTTGACACCCTGTGAAAGAACACATCAACAATTAAACAAACATGAGTGGAATGTAGACACATCATATCAATATTTTTTTTTTTGTGTATGGGGAATTTACCTGAAATACAGACCCAGTCGCCCCTTTGCCAAGAACACTGGTCGTGCACCAGACATAATTTAATGAACCCCTTAAAAAGGACATTTTACTTTTACTAATCTTTACGGAGATTGTAGTTTTGGTGATTTCCCTCAAGTTGTTAAGCGGCTAAATGTCTACACTTTCACTTTATAGGAATCTCAACGTTTTGTTTTATTTTCCTCTACAAATTTTTAAACCAAAAAACTGATATATGCATTATATATATTTTATAGACTATATTTTATTTAAGCTGGTTTTTATATCGAATATTGTTATTTTTTTAACCACTGACTAATTATTGTTTTCACAGTTCAATAGAATAAACTAATTGACAGTAGCAAAATGAACAAAAGAGTTAGTATACAATGGGATGTTTACACATTTAGATTTCGATGGCTTAATATAAAAAGGGGCTAACTCATTTTTTCCAAAAAGACGTTTTTTGTTATTGGCTGATACTATGTTCGCTTTTCATAGTTGAAAACACATATATTTCGCGAATCCTTTTTTGAAACACTACGAAAATCTTAATGATAACAAAATGGTTTTATCATGGTACAAGAACGGTCATGCGAACAGTTGAGTGCAATTTTTCTAATTTGACGAATTTCCTAATGTCAATCATTGATGTATGTGTGTGTATGTGTGTTGTTTACACGAAAACAAAATACTTTGAAAACGAAATACTGAGCGTTAGTTGTATTTTTTTTTATTCAGGTTTGGTTTTTGCAAATTAAAAAAGTTTTGAGAAATTGGGAAAATGAGAGAAATGCATGTTCGTTTTACGGTTTTTTGTGGTTGTGTTCGTGGCAATAACAAATCGTCAGCCATCACAATTTTCACATGTGTATTTTATTGTTTTCGCAATTGATTCGGCTTCTATTTCTTGATGTGGTGTTACGTTTATGAAAGGTTGTTCGTGGTTATGAGTATAAAAAAGATGCATTGATTTGGTTCATCCACGTTTGGTTAAACTCTATGTGAACGATTATAAGCCTTGTAAGCGAATGAAATACTTGTTATTGTTGTAATCATAGTTTCATGTGGAGGTGGCGATCATCGTCAAGCTCCGATCGCCGCGGGGACAGAGTGGCGATTGGTTATTTAAAGGCGCCAACAACTCGTCTTGTCATATCGAGCATCATGTTGTTGTAGTAGCAGTGTGTGGTACACTGAGGCTGCAGCCCTTGCCGATGAAGGAATTCATCGGGTCAATCCGGTATATACAACCGGCTGCCATGGGATTGAGCATCATAGGCACTCAGTATTTGTGCAAGAGCCGGTGCCACCCGACCTCTCTCTGAGACTCTACCCTCGAAACAGCTGATTGTCCGCGACTGCCGTTGCAGCTACTCCGTATGGAGTATTCCACTATTCGCAATCTGCGGACGCGCCCGGTAGCTCGCAGCTAAGCATCTCGTAACCAGCTTATGTGGTGCACACAGCTATCCCGTGCCGGGAAATACTTTAAGAGGCCCATGAATTCTGTTAATCCCATTGATCTGAGGCTGCGCAGAAAATAATAAACCTTATTTTTGGATTTATAAAATTTTTTGAATTTGGGTGTTCTAACACAGTTGTTTTTGGATATTAGGCATAATGGAATGTTAAAATATCAAAATATCCCAATCCAAAACTTGGGGTTTGCCACATTCATTTGGCGTGCTAAAAAAGACCTGACTAAGGAATTATAAAATCGAAACCATTGGCCTAAAACCTAAATCAAGCTTTCGGGTTTTAAAAATAATGTCGGTTCGTAGCTTTCAAGGCCAAACAAGGCGGCTGAAGCTGGAATACAGATGGTTTCATGCATTTTGACTTCGTTTGGCGTAAGGGCAGAGATAAGACTGGTATTGAAATATTTGGCTTTATGTGGATTGTATCTAGCCTCTCATACACTGGTGCTTAAAATTAAGGACATTGTTTGTGGCAAAATTCTAGCATTGAGGGCGTTATTTTTGTAAAATTTTAACTTATTGGTGCCTATGTATTTGTTTCGGAGACCACCGTAGCGCAAAAGTTAGCAGGTCCGCCTATGATGCTGAACGCCTGGGTTCGAATCCTGGCGAGACCATTAGAAAAAATTTTCAGCGGTGGTTTTCCCCTCCTGATGCTGGCAACATTGGAGGCCACCGTATCGCAGATGTTAGCATGTCCGTCTACGACGCTCAACGCCTGCGTTCGAATCCTGGCGAGGCCATCAGAAAAAATTTTTAGCGGTGGTTTTTCCCTCCTAATGCTGGCAACATTTGTGAGGTACTATGCCATGTAAAACCTCTCTCCAAGGAGGTGTCGCACTGCGGCACGCCCTTGGGACTCGGCTATAAAAAAGGAGGCCCCCTATCATTGAGCTTAAATTTGAATCGGACTTCACTCATTAATATGTGAGAAGTTTGTCCCTGTTCCTTAGTGGAATGATCATGGGCAAAATTTGCATTTGCATGTGTTTGTTTCATAAAGGTAATAACGCGTGAAAGGCCACCGACGCAAAGTTGGTGGAATAGCAAAAAACTTTTACCATATAACAGAGTGGTGTCCAATCGAAGTTTTAGCTCAATAAAATACTTAAAGGACGCATTGTGGTGAATTTGTCCAAAAAGTGGCTCTTCATTGCACGACAAAATTTGTACCAAATTTAGTTTGGCACAAATCACAGCTCCATCTTAAAGAGTGGTACTGTTTGATTTTCGCGAAATTTCTTGGTGATTACTTTTTAGATTTTGAAACAGAAAAACTTGCTGATTTAATATTGGAAATCTTAATTTATGCAACAATTTTAATAAAAGTATTATGTCGTCATTGGCATTTTGTAGTGTTTCAAAAAAATTGGATGTTCCATATGAACAGACAGAACATATTGAGATCTCTTACAAAATGGAATGATCGCCCACTTAGCCGAGTTGGTAGCGTGCTCGGATTCCTCCCAGACTTCACTCGGTCAGTCGCTACTGCTGCATCACAAAATTGTCTGAGTTTCTTTAGAAAAACGACTGCTCATCTCACGTACAAATGAACTTTTTCGTATGCATAAAGAGAGAGTTGTGTCCCCATTTTAAATTGTGGTGAAATCTATTTTATACTGTACTCTGGGCAACATGCATGCCCTATCTATTGTAGAATGTTAATACTTAGTTATCATTATTTTTATTCAAGCAATTATAATTTTGGTTAAAACTAATGGTCAACCTTAGAGGCTTTCTCAAAATATTCCACCATTAAAGGATACACTTCATCATATTGTTCACTTTTCTTGCGACGAACACTGTCGCGATATCGCTGTAGGGCACCTGAAATCAGCTCAAGCTTCTCACGTTCGTTAGTATGTCCCTCCAGCCATTCAATGAAACGTTCATTAGACCAATTCACCGTTGTGTGAGGTGATTGAAGTTCCTGACCAGCATAACCGAATAGCAAAAGCAAAATGATATATGAAGGTACCAAAGAATCTGTACCTACAGTTTGTTTTACCAGCTCAGCTGGACGTTGCACTATAAGAAATGACATGGCTCGTAATATACGAGCTGAATTTCCTAGTTCAGATATATTGCTGCTAAGGGGTTTTAAGGTGTTCTCCATGTGCATACAGTCATTCTTCAATCGTTGCCGTCCAGCTTGACTTGGACGCACTATGCTCAGATTGTGAATAAAATAGTTTATACACCTTTTGGCAACTTCTTGGCCACATTTAGAGACAATTTCCTTGTCTTCGTAAGCTGAAATATGATTTTGCCAAACACGTTGTATAAATTCCTGTAATTCTTTCATATACATGGAAGGACCAGCTGTAGAGATTTTCTCGGTATTTAAACCGGGTTCACGATGTATACTAAGAATAATGATATTTATGGTTGATACAATGGAATCCATAATTTGCTGCAATATAGTTGTTATTAAAAGATCTGCTTGGTCCAGCGATTTGGCTATATCTGTTTTGGCTGATGTTTTTGTTTTTTCAAATTGTTGGCCCAGATCGGAGAGCATGCGTTTTACAGAATCCTTGAAGTAAAACAAAATATTGGCCAATAAAGAGTTTTGAATTTGTTGCGTATTGGGTAAATCTACAACTTGTACAGAATCCGGTCCCAATTTAATTTGTGCCTCTAATTTTGTGCAAAAGTCTTTGCTACAAGAAATAAAAACAGACGAAATAGCGTTTCCCAATCTTGCATCTACCAAGGCGTTACTCAATTCGGATGAAGCCACTCTAATAAAATTGTCGACTGTCTCATTGTTGGGTAAATCGACACCGGCCAAACATGCTTTCATATTAGCAGCACATTTTGAGACATAGCCAACCTCAAGCGGTGTAAAGAGATCTTCGTCGAAAATGAACTCTTTGTTGAGCTTTTCCTCTAAACCGCGTATAGAGCTTAACAATTTTGACAAACCTTCTTGCAGTGTTTGAGTTATATGAGCAGGACATTCATGGAAATATTTTCTTAAAAGCTTTTGTGTTGCTTGCCAGAACCGAATGCTTGTCAATTGTTCTGAAGTATTTGATGTAAGGAGGCCGTTAAATTGTTGCACTTGTTCTAAAGCTTTCTTCAGCAGCATTATTTGGGTACAGCATTCATAAAGTTCGTCATAAATTAGCCAGTGCAGTGACTTCCAAAATTTGGCTCTAAAATTTTGTGTTGTAGTAAGCTGCGGTGTTTTCCCGGGTCCCCTAATGGAACCCGAAGCTTTGGGGGATGTGGTTAATGGCTTGCTGGGGTCATTCTTACTTAGTACGGATATATCATTTCCGGCAAAGCATTCCTTCAGAGATTGTTCTAATTCGGCAATGAAAGTAGTCACCAAGTTATTCAGAGAGTTTTCCAAGGTATTAAAGTTCATAAAAATCTAAAACAGATAATAGGAATCTCGTTTTGTATTATAAAAAATTTGGGATATTTTATGCTTACTCTTAAGGCGTTACATATTTGCTGTTCATTTCTTTCCTGCAGTCCAGTCACTAACTGCATTTGGGTTAAATTTCGTATTTTTTGCCTTGAATTTATAACATAATTACGAGCCGCTTGAACAAACTCTATTTTCTTAAGATCTGGATCTTCAATTAATTCGTTGAGTTCATAATGAAGCTCCGCTTGTTTTAATATATCCTTTGTTCCCCTTAATTTTGTTGTTAAAGTCAGTAGGGTTTTTGAGGAACGTAGTAAATGCGAAAGTTCATGGAGTCGGGACAATACCTTCGTTCGATTCTCAATCAATTGAAATTGGTTGTCTACTTGGTGTTTCAGCCTATAGCCACTGGAGCGTATCTTTTGCACATCATCAGCCAACGAATTCAAGGCAGCATCGAAGCGTCCGGCATGTGTGGCTTGCTGCAATAGGGCGCCGTGCTTATCCCTAACCTAATGGACGAATTTTTTATGAGTAAAGAAATTCTAATAATATATAGAATTGAAGTAGACTTTACCTGTTGTTGAAGCTCCTCATTTACATTGTTCAAACGCTTGGAAAGCTCTTGGATTTGGTCTTGAATTGTAAGATTCATTGCGGCCAAGGAAGCTGTAATGTCTTCTTCTTCTTCCACATCGGAGTTAGAATTTTCGACCATCTTTTCTGTTTGTTGAACCCTAAAATGTATTTAAGTTAGTTTTTTTTCTGAAAATTTAAATATGAGCTACATTTTTTACGGACGACGTCACCAAAAATTAAAATTTATATTACGAAAGAGATAATCAAAATAAATAATAAAATTGATTTTAACAGGGGGACACAGTTTAATAATTGTCATTGAGTCGTCCCTAAATGTGCAACGTTAATGAATGTTTGCCGTGTTTTATTTACCCATTAATGGCTGGTACTAAATATATTCGATTTTCACTGTTGAAAATCCTTTTTTTTATCGCGATTACTTTATTGCAACATTACGTAAAATAACAATTTTATTAAAATTTTACCGAAAGTAATGAGGGAGTGTCCTACAGAATGAAATCAGCAAGCTTTTTTTGCTTTAAAATAAAACAAAAATAAAAAAGTAATCGGCGAAAAATAAAGCTAAGAACTAATATAGTACCAGCCTTGAGATGAGTATGCCCCTCTAGCAAAGTTTTCAGTTGCAACCAAGACATTTATGTCGCCACTGAGAAATAGTTGTGTAGAATACAAGATGGAAACAAACATCGATTTAAAATTTTAGACGAATTTTAATCACTTTTTGCTAATAAAGTACATATATGCTGTAATAAATCATTTTTATTTGCAAATAACTCTATACATGCTACATGGATCTATAAATATATAAATTTTCATTCGCTGTTGCAAGAAAAAATTCACCAATGCCTATTATGTCACCCTGTTACTCAAAGAAAATTTAGTTTGAGCTTCGTACCCAAGACATGTTCATTTACAGGTAGTGGCAGTTGTCCAACAACAAAATATGTCGACAGATAGCGCACTCGCGAGAAAAAATTGTACTCAGCTGTTTACGGTGCACTAGTAACATACACAAATCAAAGTTGCACTAAGTTGCCGTTTTGGAATGAGCGGAGATTCTCAGTGAGAGGTCGGGTGGCACCGGCCCTTGTACAAATACTGAGTGCCTATCATGCTCGATATGACAAGGCGTGCTATTGACTCGTTTAAATAACCAATGGCCAACCTGTTCCCACGGCGATCGGTTCTTTGGACCGGAACGAGCTTGCTCACCTATAGGAGCTTCATCGTCACCTCCACATGAAAATGTGGCTTGACGAAAATTTCGCCAGAGGTGCATGCAGTCCTTAAAGTCGATTTTGTAAATCAGCTTGATTATTGAGCCATGAGCTTTGGTTTACAGGGTGACATTGTTGGGCATTTTGTTCTGTCTGTCTTCATGTGTTCTGTTTATTTATGATTCGACAACGTCTTAACGTTTGCAAATATTTTGTTTAAAGGTATTTGTTTATTAAGCGGCCTCTATCCATTGAGGCCATTGGACCGGCTAGAGAAATAGTTTGTTAATTATTTGAAAGGAATGACAAGTTTCGAGGAGTTTAGACATGCACGAGTAATTGACTGCAAGCAGGGAGCTGTAAGAGCAGTGAGATATAATGGTATGGAAATAAAAAGCATATTTCGTATTCCTATCCGTTTTTTAGTTTACAACAAAAATTTGAAGAATTTTACAAGATATACATACTGCTTGGTCTGCTTATAAACCCACAATGTAAGTAACAAGCAGTTTGTATATCTTGTAAATTTCCTAAAATCTTTGGTTTACAATTTAGCAGCATGTTCTCTCCTTTCCCTTTATTTAGCATTTGGGTAATGAGATATTTATTGTATTTTAGTGGATGGTACGTACTGTTTGTCTTGTGGCTCGGACAAAAAAATAAAGCTGTGGAACCATAAATCGGGCCTCTTACTAAAAACCTATGGAGGACATGCCGATGAGGTTACGGACGCGGCTGGCAGTTGTGAAAGTAGCAACATTGTTTCAGCTAGTTTGGACAAAAGTATTATATATTGGGATGTAAGCACTGGAACGCCCGTTAGAAGGTTGCGAGGACATGCAGGTGGTGTTAAATGTGTATGCTTCAATGAGGACTCATCCATTGCCATATCTGGTGGTCGGGATAATGCTGTATTTTGTTGGGACATACGAACACGGCGGTTAGAACCAGTTCAAATGATGCGAGAAGCTAAGGATTGCATTACAACAGTATTGTGTAATGAAAACAAAATAATAACTTCGTCCTTAGATGGATGTATTCGCCATTACGATATCCGTGCCGGTGAATTAACCATGGACAAGATTGGTGTCCCCATAACGTATATATGCATGACAAGAGATGAACAATGTCTTGTGGCTGCTTGCCAAGATAGCGTTGTACGTCTGCTGGATTGCGAATCTGGTGGATTGCTATCCGAATATAAAGGACATGAAGCTGATGATTACCAAATTGAATGCGGTATAATGTCTAATGACACACACATCATATCAGGGAGTAGTCACGGAAATGTATTTGTATGGGATTTGTTGGAAAGTAAAGTGTTGCAAAACATTGAAATAAGTAAGAAACCAGCATCAATGATATTGTTGTTTTTTTTTTTTTGATTTTTATAGACGAATTGTTCTTTTTTTCTGTAGGTAAAACAGGAGGTGTGGTTCACTCCTTGGCCACTCACCCAAAACGTAATGAGATTTTATTTGCCCGCCGAAGAGACATTTATATTTATACTTCGGAACCTGACGGTGACGAATCCATGGATCTGACTTAAGTAACTCTATAAACTTCTAAGAGGTTAAGTTATCCAAACTAGTGTTAACAAAATATATAGGATTTGATTTTGATATCTTATATTTTCGCCTTCCATGATATGTGAAGAAATAGTGAAGGCATTATGGCAACTGTAAAGCTATACATTGTTTCAGAATATGTGCCTATCAGCGCCCATAAATCACCTTAATGCGAGATACATGGAGTGGGTGATCATGCTCTGGCTATACATTACTATGGGAGCGATCCCATGGCAGCCGGTTGTACCTACCGAATTGGCCCAATGGAGTCTTTCATCGGCAAGGGCTGCCGCCTCAGTGTACAACACACTGCTAGAACTACCAACAACAACACGGAAGTATAGTCACATTGAACATGTTGCAAGGTATTATGCTAACATTGACAGCAGTGGGTCACAAACGCCTTGGTTCATCTTGTTCACAATTTAAATTTCTCTTGTTCTCATATTATTGACATTCAATTATGGCATTTCCATTTTGAATATAAATGATGCAACGATAAATTATAAATAGATAAAGAATTTGAACTTCGCACATAGATGATGACTTGTCTAAGAACATGCCGCAAGCAGAATTCTGCTCTCAATGGCAAGCTTATAGGTGTCGGTAATTATTTTATTTTTCTTCAAAGCAGGCAGCTCTGGAGAAAAATTTAAAAAATCAACTTTACAGCAAGTTGGAAAGATATACAAGAAAGGAAGATAAACATATTGGAAGCCACGACTGGCGAAATCCTATATACGTGCATTGCGTCATTGTTTCCTTCACAGGAAAGGAAATCATGAATATTTAGAAAATAAAAACGACTCAAACTGAATGCCAATGAGAGCAGAATTCTCTTGCGGCATGTTCTTAGATGATTCTTATTTATCTATATTCACTAGCGACACCAACAAGTCTATGTGGGAAGTATAATTTCTTTATCTATATATAATTTATCTAAGTTCAGTATTTTCTCAGTGTTTTCATAAATAATATTGGTGGCGCTTGTGAATATAGATAAATTATAATTATCTAAAAACATGCCGCAAGCAGAATTCTTTTTTGCAAAAAGTCGAGATTTTAATTCACAAAAAGTCGTCTTTTGCAAAAAGTTGACGTTTCGACATTTGAAATTTTTTCTGAATAAGATACTTATATTTCCTACAAATTTTCGTAAACTTTTGCCATCAAGAAATTTTTATAAAATCGATTATTCGATTTTTATTCATTGAAAGTCGACTTCGACTTTTTTGCACAAAAAGTCGACTAATCGATTAGTGGAGAGTCGACTTTGGGATCCCTAACTCATTGCATTCTTGAGCTTCAATTAACGCGGTTGTGTGAAGGCGCTATCCGTTTTTTCCGTTTCTGAAAGTAGAGAAACTAAGAATCCATAGTCGTTTAAAATGAAATTTTAAGGTAAAAATATCAAAATAAAAGTAAATATCAGACTGGTGAAAGAAAAAAACCTAGGAAAAAGTTGAATGTGCAGAAAAATTGCCGCTAAATTGTGTAAGCAAGAAAAAACAGCTGAAAAATATCTACTATATAAGCAAATAAAAAAGTTGATATGTGTGTGTATATACGGCGAAAAGCCAGCTGTTAATAAGTACAAAAGGGAACGGCACGAAACGACAGCGTCGACGGCTGGACGGCGAATTCAACACCTAAAACAAAGAGAAAAATTTTGTAGTGAGAGCGTCACCTTTTTCAAAGTGTGTGCGTGTGTTGATGTGTGTATGGAAGAGATGTAAAAACAAAGCGACGGGTAAAACGTCATCTTGGATTTCAATTAACGTTCTTTGCTTTACATTTGCAGCAAGAGTTTATCATAGAAAACGTTGATTGCAGTGTGTGAAGAAAAAATAAAGAAAAGAAAAAGCTAAAATCAAAACAAAGCACCATTTAAAAATTGTGAAAGAATTGTATGAAAAAATCAAGTATAATGCTAAATACATATGTATACACCCAGAAAAAAAGAGTGAAGAAATAAAACCTAATCTGAAAATAAAGCTGAAAGTAAAAGCACGTGGTTTGTGCTGCTATACAAATAAAATTAAGAGCAACTTCTATTTAATTATTATCGGTACAAGAAAAACATGTCTTCAAACGTTCCAATAAAAACAGAGGAAGTGATATTGGAAAATGTTGAATATCAAAGCACAGAAGAACTGGATGAGGAATTGCAGTAAGTATATGTTCCCAAATTATTTTAATTTAATTAGATTAATGTGCTGGGGTTTTTGTGTTGTAGACTTCTATATAAAGTTTTACGTTTTTTCTTTTGTTGTCTCTTCCGGAAAAATACCTCATATTCCATATGTTTTTCTAATCTCCTCACATCTTTTTTTTTTTTATTTTGTCTGGCGTCTGTCATAAGTTTTTTTTCGCCACTATCGGATCAGCAGTAGTTTGTCAGGGAAAATGAAACATATGGCCTCCAGTCGTCGTTCGTTTTTTGCTTGTGTGTTTGTGCCTGTTGTGTAGTGGTGGTGTTGGAAAAAAAGTATGGCGCAAAAAGCAAAATGTTTTGTTTTCATCGATATTGTTTCATTTTCTCTGGTTCCTATGAAAAACTGCACAAATCTTTTTTAGTGCTAGGCCACAATAATAGTACTAAAAATCTCCCGAATTTTGAGGCATGAAAATCTTCATTGAGGCATTGTAAAACTCTTGTTTTTTATTATATTTTTCTTTATAAGATCAGCTGTTGTAATTTGGCTTTCTTCTCATCACATTACTTTCTCTGTTTCCTCCATAATAAGCCAAACCAACGATGACGAACGAACGTATGATTTGATTTAGCATATGTGTGTATGTGTATATGCGATGGTTGCCGTTGTTTTTAGTTACTCGCTTGAACAGCTGTACCGGCAAATATCTAACAGCAAAACCAGTCATACAATTGTTCGCTGCTATCTCACGGCAAAACGGTGGTTTTATTCAATAAAAACCCAAAATCATGTGTTTCTGTTGCTTATTCGTCTTTGTTAAACACACAGCTGTGTAATAGTATATGAACTTTAGATTTTTTTTTTATTTATTTTTAGTATGTACTTGCAAACGTTTAAGTATTAAAATAAATTTTTAAATTATATTTTCTAATATAATATATCTTAGGGTGTTTACATTTAATAGATGCTACAATTATCAAAATTTTTGCGAAGTATTGGGATCAGGCAGCGTGAACGCTATGGCGTGTGGACATGTAAAGTCGAGATGTTTTGGGGAAGGCCGTAAGGCTCTGCTTGTTTATCAAAGTGGGCGGGAAACGAAACGGCTGATGAGCTAGTCAGAAATGGATCATTGATGAATCCCGTAGAAAGCGCGCACCGTTTGTGGACCCAACAAGTCCAAACAGGGTGTAAGCTTTCCACGGTCTCCGCTTGAATGAGGTAAGGTGTCACAAGTCCCTGTCACCAAAGGATGGGAGGTGGAGGTATACTATTTTGTCCTTGATCATCTTGACATCAGGTCAGTCTGTATGTCGAAAGCACGCTAACTTTAGAATGAGTAAAGTTACACTTCCTATTAGTGTAGGTCGGGCCATATCGATCAATGTTTTACAGCTACCATATAAAGTGATCTCGGAGCCTCTGCATTTAGTTTTTTATTTTGACTTGCAACAACTGTGCCATATATGGTTCAAATCGGTTTATAACCATATACAACTGCTATATAAACCAATCTTCAGATTTGACTTCTTGAGACTCTGGAAGTCGCAATAACCACTGAAATTTATTTCGCACGTTAAGTTTTGTTATGACTTTCAACAAACGTCCCAAGTATGGTCCAAATCGGTCCTGATAGTGCTCCCATATACATGGATGGCTTCATTTAACTTCTTGAGCCCCAAGATGGCGCAATTATACGATTTGGGTGAAATTTTAAATGGTGACTTCTAAAAGTCATGACGACTACGGTCCATTTGGACCTACATATATGTGTAATAGAAAATGACATTGAAAGAACGTGTCAAATGCGATCCATTGTGGAGGGCCACCTGCAGTCCCGGTAATACCTCCTCAAGGTAATTTGTCAATCTTATATAGGGCTTTATTCTCATCTAGGGAGAATGTAGAGCACCAAAAAGATTTGCTTGACAATGGCATAGTTTGGAGTGTGACAGCCAAGGTTTTTCGTTCAAAAGGTAAATAAAACTTTAAGTGTTTTGTACCTATTCCTGTTAACATTATAATCACATTTAAATTACGTTATGATGTTGACGAAGTATAAAGGGATTGTTCAAATGTTAAGCAATATTGTTCCAAATGTTTTCCTTTAATTTCTTTGTTATGCGGCCATCATATGGTGATGGTTTATTTTAATCCAACAACATTTAACAGCGAGGACAAGAAAAAATGAGAGACCAACAACAACACCCAACCAAAAACAGCTTGTATAGTCGAATAAAAACGACACCGACGACGGCACATACGACAGCAACGAATGAATACTACTACGACGTTGGAACGAATGCAAATATTAACGAGACCGGTTGACGCAAGTGACCTTTGCGTAGAGCAAATTAAGCTATTTGATTTCATTTCACATTCGTTTGTATGTACATATGTACGTATACGTATACTCCTTCCCGTCATTTGCTGACACATCGACGAGAATACAACGGCGGTGGTACGCAAGTGTGGGTCTGTTTGTGAACAAGCAGCTACATGATGGTATTAGTTTTCTTTTGCATTTTCTTATCAGCAACACCAACAAGAGCCCCACTACGTTTTCTTTTCCACTCATCACCATATGATGTCAATTGTGGTTGTGTTTCTGCTATTCGGGGGCGCTCGTGCTGATTTATTAATAAATCGCAAGTAACAAACAAACCGAAAACAGCTGACTTTGTTTATTTTATTTTTTTTTTCAAATAAAACAAGTAGCACAGCAGCTAAAGTATGGTGAGCTAGGGTGTGGTGTTTAATTACTTGTGAAAATAGTTTCGATGAAAGTCAATGTACGTTGTTTTAGCACTGCTGCGCTACTATTTGTTAAACTTTGGTGATTTACAAAGCCTTGTAATAGAGCTTACAGAACAAAGTATCTGAAACCAAAATCTGTAATCTTTAATAAAATACAAGGGGTTAATTCCTTGAAATTGAGGTAATCGGTTATTGGTCAAACACCCTCGAGAACATAAGAAAAGGCTGCCTCTGCCAATGCTGGCTGTTGGCTAAGTATCAAATTAAAAAAAAAAAAGTTTAAATGAAGGAATTGGTTAAATTTTCCGGTCATTTTCATCTGGACGATTTCTTTCTGTAGAACTGTGGGTACCGTGTTGATGTGCCCACTCAACTGTGTAAAATTAAAATCTAAAAAAAAGAGAATAATATTTCTCTAGCTAGCACCTAATAAATTAAACTTTTGTAAATTCTTGATCGTATGTATATAGGGCGCCAAGGATTATTTACCAATGAATGAAATTTCGCATTTGCCGCAAATTTACACTTTCGCAATCTCAAATCCGAACCCGGGAATTCCTGAAAAAGTAGATCTCAGAAAAAGTTGTAGTAGCAGACGGTGTTATAATACTTCTTAGAGGTAAGGATCCGAACCAGCTATGCAAAAGGGCCGATAGGGTCTTGCATATGGCATATGACTGGGCTAGATCTAGCGGTCTTAATGTTAACCCAAAGAAGATTGAAATATGCCTGTTCACGAGAAAGACGAAGGTGGGCCAATTTGACGCACCACGTTTCCTCAGTAAAACGATTTCGATATCTGACAAAGTCAAATACTTAGGAGGGTTCTTGGATAGGAAACTTTTTTGGAAGTGTCACTATGTAGACCGGCCGTAGGCTCGAAATGGGTCCTGAATCCGAGGATAGTCCGCTGGCTCTACAGGGGCGTGATTAGATCAATACTTACTTACGCCGCAGTAGTCTGGTGGACTGCAATACAACAAGTTCGGAGAACATGTTGTCTTGGCATAGGCGAAGCGATGAGGGCCACGCCCACAAGGGCACTGGAGACTATCCGACTCAGTAATATATAGATTAAATGTAAGGCAGCCACTGCGGCTATGAGATTTAAGGCGATGGGAGCAGCTCATGCCATCGCGGTATAAACGAGGCAACGATAGGAAACCTGGAAAGAAGGGAAGAGGTTTCCGATCGGATACCTGAGACGACACTTGAGGTTGAGTGCGAGGCACTGCTGCCAGCGGCACAGTCTTGGACTACGGAAGCTTAGTATTGCCGTATGGAAGATCATGTTACACGGATGGATCAAAGCTAGGGGACAGAGTGAGTGTTTTAGACTGCCGGACCATAATACGGTCCTGCAGGCGGGGAACCGGGCGATCACGGAATGCGTTTGGTAGTGTGGTAAACAGTTACAGTGTAAAAAGAAGATTAACACCGTCTCTGAGGATGGCAAAATCCGCATCGTTTGGGTGTCGGTCCATAACGGAGTAAAGGGGAATGAAAGGGCAGACGATTTTATCGCACTGACGATCTCTGCTCGGTTTTCAGGTCACACTCTAAACAGACTTGATAAAAATTTTAAAAATGTGTTTTTTTTCATTCCCACATCCGAAGGGTGGAAGTGTTTCTATTTTGCAATTTATCGAAAATTTTATTTTCGTCCCTTAAAGATATAAAATTCTTAGTGGCAATAAAATGTTAAAACAATCCACCCATTTCTGTCCGTGCCCTATAGAAATCAATTTAAAGCCACTAAAATAAATATATTGAACTGAAACATGGCACAAATAATTACTTTTTGCCACGGGCATATGAAGATCGAAAATAGGCCACATGTTGAATTGACGCCCATATCAACTGATCTTCCTATTTAACTTCCTTCCTTCTTAACAAAAGGCGTATTTTTCATCCGATTCGCTAAAATTGGGTGCAAAGTTATATGGGTCCATTTTTATATAATTACCACAAATACAGGGCTCCTGATGACATTTTTTGCTTTTTATAGTCAAATTTTGACCTTATTTGTAACAATTTGTTTATTATACCGCTTGATAATTGTGTCGGCTACACCCAAAATCTGAAATAATTTAGTTTATTTGGCACGTATTTGGCCTTAATTTGCGAAAATTTGGTATATAGAATGGAATTAGACCCCGATAGCCACGCCAAATCTGGTCTAAACCGGACACTATTTCGACATATCTCCTGCTTGATCTTATGAATGATGCATTTTTATCTGATTTCGCAAAAAAAATGAAGATTGTGCTGTTTGGGAGCCCTCTACATTCGTGGTAAATATGATCCACGTTGGAGATCACATAAGGTGTATTTTTTACCCTGGTTAAAATATATCTATTATGGTCGGTCCATATGTGAATCTACAACTAATCGATGTTGCTAGTCGTGTGGTCTTCAATCTAAGAAACAACAGCTTCCTAGCAACGATCCCTCGATTTGACTTCTTGAGCCTCTTGAAAGCGCATTTTTTTTATCTAAATTGATTGAAATTGTGTATGATAAAATTGCATGTCAAATATATTTCCATTTAATTTCTTTGGGCCAAAACTTAACTTTCAAGTATGACGGAAATCGGTCCATAACCTGATATAGCAACGCGCAAATCTTATCCCATTTAGATGAAATTGTGCACAGTGACCTCTATGAAAATTTTCAACTCTCAAGTATCGATCAATTCGCTCTATAACCCTAACCGACTGGGTTCGAAACCTGGCGAGACCATCAGAAAAAATTTTCAGCGGTGGTTTTCCCTTCCTAATGTTGGCAACATTTGTGAGATACTATGCCATGTAAAACTTCTCTCCAAAGAGGTATCGCACTGTGGCACGCCGTTCGGACTAGGCTATTGAAAGGATGCCCCTTATCATTGAGCTTAAATTTGAATCAGACTCCATTCATTGATATATGAGAAGTTTGTCCCTGTTCCTTAGTGGAATGTGCATGGGCAAAATTTGCATTTCTATCGTATGCCATATGGAGGTGTACAATTCTTATTCGATGTCGGCAAGTAATTATGAGTAGACTTCGTCCAAAAACTTGTCAACGTCAATGCATAGTAGACTGTATATAATATTCGACCCAGTCAAACTTAAAAATGGAGGTCACCGTATCGCAGAGGTAAGCATGTCCGCCTATGACGCTGAACAAATGGGTTCGAATCCTGGCGAGAACATCAGAGAAAATTCAGCAGAAATAGTAGACTCCTTATCATTGAGCTTAAATTTGAAGCGGACAGCACTCATTGATATATGAGAAATTTGCCACTGCTTTTTAATGGATAATTTGAGCCAAACTTAAGCTTCCTATTCGTTTTCTCTTTACTGTTATTTCTTTATTTTGCTAAATGGTTGCACATGACTGTTATTATTGCTTGTTAATGCTCTATTTCCTCGCTGCTCACAACCACTACTCACTAAACTTCTTAAACCTAAATATGTTTTCATCTCTTTGATTATTCAATTCCATTTGTTTCGCCCGTACTCTGTTTGTTGGCGATTGTGGGGCTTTGGTAGTCTCTTAATTGCGTTTTAAGTAAAGTCGGCAACAACTGTGTGGCATATGGTTGCGAACTTTGAAATGCAAACGTGGTGTGTTGTGTATATTTTTAACTATTGACATTTCCGTTTCCACCAAGCATGTGTAGTACATACGGTCTTGGTTTGCGGCGAATACTGATGCCCCACCATTCATTTTTATAAATGGGTGTTGCTCTCTCTATCTCTCTTAAAGCAAAAAGAGAAGATAATGCCACAACATGGCGGTAAACGCAAATGTAAAAATTTTCGCAATTATTCGAAACGCAGCGAATATGCTGGGGTCGTTTGACATCATACTTCGTTGCTGCAGACGACAATGACTTCGTCGTCGCCGTTGTTGGCCAAGCTGGCTAGGCCACAAACAAAATACTATTGTTTGTGTATATGTTATTAAATGACAACGACAGTGTAATGCACTTAAAGTGGAGCTTATTGTCTGGCATACAGACCGAAGACGGCGACAATGACTAGTTTTGCATTCATTGCATATGTATATATATATTTGTATACGTTTGTACTTTTTTTTGTTTGTTTTGCTTTTAGCCGGCTGCTGGTTTCTTACCAATGGCTGTTTGCCTGGTTGATGGCTGTACATCGTATTTCGGTTTTTATTTTGTCTTAGAGGGAAGAAACTCTTTGTCATTGTTATTGAATGTATTGTCAGTTGCTCGGCAAGGATAGCTCAACATAGAATAAAAAGTTATTTTAAATCAGAAATAACTAGAAAAAATTAAGTAATAGGTGCCTGCCTATCTAACAATAGGTACTTAAGTAGGTAGTAGGTTTATTTGTTTTGTTTTAAAGTTTGCCTGATAGGTTTTTTTATGAAATAGTGTTCATAACTATTATTAATTTGTATATGTTTTTTTACTCATCCATCTATTCTACGTGTATTTTGGTTGAAATTTCACATTATATTGCATAACATCCATTATTTATCTGCGCGGTTTTCTGTTTCTCAGAAACTATAAAATATCATTTTTCATATATGTTTTAGGTTTTTACTTAGTGTGAGTGTTCTTTAGTGTGGCGCCAACAATATTAGTTCATACAACCATATTCAGCTGTTGTCAAATTCCCATCTCCACCCTCGCCCGCATATCTCATTGGTTTGATTTTTGTAACGTTAAGTCTCAGTGTGTTTTTGTACGCCTCCTCACTGCCCTCACAGATAACTAAGGCTCTCTCAATTCTCTTTTGTGTGCTAGTATATTTACAGTTAGTTCATGCAAATCAATACTAAAAACACCACGTACACAATTGCAAAAAGCTTTTGCGTTTTTTTTTTGTTTCTAAACATTTAGTGAGGCGCAGATGTTGCAGTTATTTGCCATGTTGAATGAGAATTTGTTGTGGACTAGTACAAGATTTCTTTGTTGCAAAAAGAATATTCTAATTATAGGATAGCAAAAAACTCGTTTGGGGTATTTGATTTGATTTTGGAGAAAAGGTCGATTTAAAATCATAGTTGAATACCTATATGAGCCATCTTTTTGAGCTTGATTAGGTTAAAGGAACCTAACCTAGAAGAGAGAAGAAGAGAAACAATTAAAAACGCGCTATGTTTCGGCTAGGCTGAATCTTGGAAATCACCACCAAAAATTTAAACTTTTTGGCGCTTTAGAAGTTTATTCAGGAAATTGATTTATATGGGAGATATATGAGATTAAAGAGATTAGCGCAGCCAGCCCAGATCTCAGTCCCATGCCAGCCGTCTGTACGCACCGGCTTGACCCGATAAAGTCCTTCATCGGCAAGGGCTGCCGACTCAGTGCTCAACACACGGCTACAACAACAACTATGCCCAAAATTTAAAGGACATCTGATAGTAATTAATAGCAGCTTCTAAGGAGTTCACGAGATCAAATGCATACACAAATTATATAGGCGGACGGACGAACATGGCTAGATCGACTTGAATGGCGGAGATTCAAGCGTTGCTTAATTTTCTCGTGGAGGCCTTTTAAATTGTTACATTGTTAGAATAGGGTTACCCCATGAATAAGCGCGAGCTTATCGTATAATTTTAGGTCATCCTTGACGTCACATTCAATAAATATCAAGGGTTTATTGTCCTACATTTGTTCTTCCTATGGTACATATGTACTCAATATCTGCTGGTAAAACTGGCATACCTATGTACAATGCAAATAATTGTTTATATCCAACATGGGTTTGTAATGTCTTCTCCAAACAGATTTAAATTTCTTGCAGAAATATCAGAAATGTTGTCGAGTGGCATTCCTCTGTCGACTTAATTTGGTATACCTATCATCATAACCATCTAGCTAGAAGTGCAGGATTGTGAGTGAACAAATTGCCCGGTCTTTGCTATTCAACAATGGAATTTGCAGTAGAATCATAAAGCTACACAGCAATGTGTTAGTTCGGCAAACGATGCTATGCATTTCTTTACAAGAATGTATTTTTAAACTTGTGCCTCCTATGGCCCACCACCCATCTTATTTTTTTTTCTTCTAAATCACGACATCGTAAACGATGACGAAAAATTTGTCGGGTATACATACGCTTTGGCTCAAGTTTGGAGCTGCAGCTGCTTCACACAACGCACACTTTGTTGTTTGTGGTTGTTGTTGTTCATGTTGATGTACAAAACCAAGTAGTAAAAATATTTCCCCACTCTTTAATACACACAGCTATTTTCAAACACTACATTTTCATGTTGCATTTCTTTTTCCCATTTCCCCTCATTCACTTTTATAAAAAAAAGAGTGATTTTACATTTTCCCCCCCAATAAACATGGGGCTGCGGCGAATTGATCTAATCGTGTATTTTCGCCTTGGAATGTTGAATGCCGCCGACCACATTACAATGCAATGCACAAAGAAACATAAGTGTACAGCATCATCATGTTGGGCTATGGGGCAAAAGACACAGCCATCTCCGCCTCCAACATGAACTGCTCAGTACATATTTTTCAACTCTGCTGCAATGCTTAAATTTGTGCTGCCGTTGGCGGCTTTCCATTTAATGTTTTTAGGCATGTGTGTGCTGTTGGACTACAGTGACATACAAAAAGCAGCTGATAAATAATAACAATCTACCGTTGAACAGCAATGGCGCAAAATAATAATCACTAATGTGTGTGGTTTTTTATGTTTAAAGCTTTGGTTTTGTATGGATGGTTGGATGGTGGGGCAATTGAAAGAATGACCAATTTTGCTTTTGTATAGGTCTGTGCCATAAACATGTATGTGGATGTGCGCTGAAAAGGTGAATGAAACTGCATTCCATTCCAATGAAAATTCCAATGCATTCTAGCACAGGTTTTATTACTCCTTTGCTGTCTTTCTCTCTTTCGCCATGTTCACTCGGTACTCTTTTGCTCTCCAAACGAATTGTTTGTTTTGAACAAGCCTGTACATATTTGTATGGATGTTTATATATGAATTGGACATAATGAATTTTTGCAAAATGTATGTGGTGTTCTGGGATGCCAAGAATATATGCTGCCGCGCAAAAAGTTCGAATGTTTTCGTACCGGTGGTTGTTGTTGGTAAATAATTTTTCGTGTGCGCTCTGAATGTGAAAGTTGTTAATTTTCTCGTTATATGACCCAATAAGTTCCAAAGTATGACGTCGCTGTACTGCAAGGTACTTGCGACCAATCTCCACTGTAACCAATACCTAACTAGGGTTCATGTTTTCCAAGGGGTTAAGCCCTGACTTTAGCCCCTCCACTTTGATTTTGACCCTTTTTATTTTGCTATTCGAACACTACAATTATTGCCAATTTTTGTAATCCCACTACTAAATCCAGCCAAGGATTTGGGAAAAGTGTAATAATGCAGACCAATTCCCTTCTGTTGTTAGTAGTAAAGACACTGTCACGAAAGTCAATGTCACGACCAGGTTTTTAACGAAGGTTTTCGATACTGTCAGCCATGTCAGTGTTTTTGATGCACCAATGGCGGAGGTCTCGATTAAGAGGTTTTTTTTTATGATTAGAGGAAATGCACAAGTAAGGGGTTTATCTCCATCTCTTCTTTTCATGACTTTGGTTATCAATGAGATTTCCAGGCCTTTCGAGAAGGATATGGTGAAATTTAAATTTAAACCCCAGAAAGATAATTTATGCAGGTAATTTTCACCAGGAAGCGTAAATCTGGGTATTTTCAGGGACTTGTTCTTCCAAAAAAATCTAGCCTACGTCCCCACTAAAACGAGAAAGGTTACGGCTTAACTAAAATTATAGGGCCTAAATCCCGCATATGTATTCGCCTAATTACGATAGCGACACTCGGCAAATCGATTTTTTTCTTCTCCGTAATCGATAACTTTTTTAGAAATTACGTTCGTAAGTCATAATCCAATTAGTATTTATGTAACTGAATTAATGCTTGAACAAAAACTCGTTTGACAACGGATGCGAGAATGAATTAGGCCCCTGATTTGACATACATATCTGTGGCCACTCATACACAGATTGGGGATCCGGATCGTGAGAGGACTGGGCTATTACTGAAAGGAAGTAAGGAGGAGGTCAGTATAGCTTTTGGTGTCATAACAGGACACATTGGACTCACTTATGCAAAATCGGTGCGGCAAGTGATAGCATGTGGGGAAGATGATGAGACCTTGGAGCATTTCCTATGTCATTTTCCGGCTTTCACGACTAACATACACCGGTACTTAATTGGGGACACGTATGGATAGGTATGGAAAAAAATTAAGGTTTTTCTAAGTAACAAGGAATTCCTAACTTTAAATTTTCTTTTACGAGGTTGCTTTTTATTTTTTAGCGCGCACAACAAACCGAACACTGGCTTAGGTGTATGTCCATAGTGGCATGGGCGGATTAAAATCTCCATACTCTCACCCTAATGAACAAGGTCCTAAAATGCCTTGCCGAGTAGAAACGCAATGTAAGCAGAAAATCCTTGTTGAATACTTATTAGGGTGATGACTTTTATACAACTCAACTTCCCTGTATCACATTTTGATGAGTTTTTATTAAGGTTAGAGAAAAACTTAGATATAAGGCGATTCGATAAAAAAAAACTCGACTTAAAAAAATTTAATTTCAAAGCGCTTTCTGCACAAACTTTTTCAATATTTAAATGGAATACATTGAGAAAAAAACTCAAAAAGTCATCACCCTAATGAATATCTATGATGGTGGGTACCCAAAGTTCAGTGTTAATGCGTTTTCACTTGTTCATCTTCAATATGTTATCTAAATAATAGAAAAAAAACTGGTATGAAGGAAGTACTTGGGGCCTGGCCAGGCACTGGCGTCCATTACAGAGCTGGCAAACTATCGATAGCCGCAACATTCGATATTTTTGATATTAAATATCGATAGTATCGATACTATCGTTATTTTCCGATCAACTATATTTCAAATGAAAATGAGAAGTAAATTTCAGGATATCGATTTATATAGATGCAAGACCGATTTATGCACAGACCAAAAAAAAACCAAATTTAAAATGGTCAGTTGGAAGTTGATGGAAATATACCAAGAGCTCAGTTCCAGTTCAGTTGTCTAAAAGTGTTATAGAGAAAGTTCAGTATGTGCGATTTCAAGGAAAAACAGTTTTAGTGATTCATTTACTTTGTGAGAATGACATAAAATAGTGTTATCGATAACATTAATAATGAGGTCTTTTGGCATACAATTTATGAACCGTGATGTCCACTATCAAGAATTTACTATGTGTGTCATAGCAAATGTTACCATGGAATACAATCAGAAAACAAAAGCGTACCAATATTCATGTTGTTAAAATTTATTGCGTATTCTAAACAAAGTGTATAATTTCTGCAGAAGTCATGAGAGAAATCATTGTACAAATGTTAACTAAATCGGATGAAAACCGCGCCCTCTATGGTGCAATGTATCTTATAGGATATGTTCATTGTTGGATCGATTATTTTTACTCAATTTTGCAAAAAAAACTTTTCCCATAGTATCTATAGAGAAAATATAAATCGATATTCAGAAAAAAAATAAAACATCGATTGTATCAATAGTGCCATCGATACTTTGCCAGCTCTAGTCCGTTAGTGTGATTTTGTCATTGGTATCCAATTATGTTTTTAAAAACAGATTTTTTTTGTTCGTTCTTTACTTAAGCTTTTTGATTTTTTTTTTTGCAGATTACAATTGGAGGACTCGGGAGGAGAGTCATATTTAATACAAGGAGAACAATCATATGAACAGAGTGTATCACCTTCATCGAAATCACGTCAACGTCACAACAGCGGCAACATGTCATCCCAAGGCGGAACAAAATTGGCATGTGGTACATTGCCTCCACCCCCATCTGTCAATAAGACTACATTAGAAAACGAGAAACGAATGCGTCGTGAAATTGCCAATAGTAATGAACGGAGGCGTATGCAAAGCATTAACGCCGGTTTTCAGAATTTACGTTCGTTATTACCACGACACGAGGGAGAAAAATTGAGTAAGGTAAGTGTATCCGATAGTGATTTTTTAATCATACTGTAAGTTTTAATGAAAAAAAAATTAACTTTGAATATTAACATCCAGCTAACTTTTTTTAGCTTTTACTTGCAAATCTACATTAAATCTCGTGATTTAACATAGGTCTGTCGCACGAAAAATGCTTATATTTTTTTGAGCCATCACTGAAATATATTTTACTTTTTTCTTAGAAAAATGGTCGAAGAAAGAAAATAGCACTTTTCGATCGACAGCCCTATGTTAAAATCACACATTTAGTGCATCTTTAAAATTTAAAAAAAAATATGGCTGGGCAGTCTTATTGATATGTGATAATACTTACAGAAGGACAACGTTTTTAAAGAAAAAAAAAAAAACAGAGTTTACATGGCACATCATGATCGTACTCATCGTGTGTACGTGTTGATTACAGCTTTTGCCTAAAACGGTACATAAATTTTTTCCTTTCTTTCTTTTGATTTTATTTAATTTTGCATATCCCAGAACGTGTTTTTCAATTTCTGTCAATTAATGATTACACATTTCTTTGTAAACGGTTATCGATAGACGTCATTCATCGAAAAAAATCGAATGATTTTGATTTTTCAGCCATGACTGATAGTTATGTGTAGATGTGACGAATACACCTTTGTTTTCAGCATTACTCAGGATTCACTGAATAAGGTTAAGCCAAGCGATCAGCCGATATACTTTTTTTTTAATATTTGGCAGTACTTGGCATTGAGGATGTCAACTTGTTCTCTTTTTACATTCATTCTTTGTTTACGTTTTCTCCTATATGATGACATTTTCAATCGTCAGATTTGACATCCTTAATGATGTTTATGGGGCCTATCCACTTTGTGTTTTTGCATGTGACCTAACCTATTAGTGAATCCTGAGCATTACTATTACAAAGACCATGCATCAGATGTGTTATGTTAAGTCTGCAGTAGGTCACTTGCGAAAACATAAAGTGAAAAGGCTCCATGCACATCATTAAGGATGTGAAATCTCTTGATCGAAAATGTCATCAAATAGGAGAAAACGTAAACAAAGAATGAATGTAAAAAGAGAACAAGTTGACATCCTCAATACAAGTACTCAAAAAAAAAATGATGTCGTCTGATCACTTGGCTTAACCTTATTTAGCAAATCCTGAGCCTAAGAATGAAAGAACCTCAACGGAGGACATGTTTATGCTATTGACGAAAACGCATTTTCTTCAGGATACGACGGGATTCATGCAGACATCGGAGTCTTGGAACAAAGGGGTTGATCGAAGTCTTTTTTATAACAGACTTTATGGTAAAAAGCGAACTGCTTGGTGACACTTCTGGCCGCTATATTCACACCGTACCTTGGACTTGCATATACTTCGAAAGCCTGTCAGAAGGCAAGGGTGGTATTCATACCCAAGCCCGGTAAGGCAACGGCCTACAGGCGTATAAGCCTTACGTCCTTTCTACTCACAACCATGGAGCGCATTGTGAATACTATGATAAAGAGTAGGACATGTACAAATTGGCGGCATGCGTTAACATCGAAGGCTTTTAACAAAGGTCGGACCGAGACACTAATGCAACTCTTAGACCAGTACCGGGTGGACCAGGTACTTAAAGTGTGGATAAACCATATGCTAAAGAATAAGTGGATAAATTGTGGGTCCCATGGCATAAAGATCACAGATGTCACAGGGCACGCCACAGAGGGGCATTTTGTCGCCTCTCCTATAGATGACCACTAAGAATAACCTATAACGGATGCTGATTAAGAATAGATTTAAACCCGCAGACGATATTGTAATATTGGGTTGCCCAAAAAGTAATTGCGGATTTTTCATATAGTCGGCGTTGAGAAAGCTTGTGACTCTGTAATTGCATTCTTTCTTCTGTCAGTTATCAGCTGTTACTTTTAGCTTGCTTTAGAAAAAAAGTGTAAAAAAAGTATATTTGATTAAAGTTCATTCTAAGTTTTATTAAAACAGCATTTACTTTCTTTTAAAAAATCCAATTACTTTTTGGGCAACCCAATACATCTAATGGGTAGGAATCCGAATCAGCTATGCAGGAAGGCCGAAAAGTCTGGGAGATGGTCCGTACGACGATTTTTAAGTTATAGATTGTCACAAAGTTGAAAACGTCGAAAACGTCTAATACTTGTATAAAAAGTACGTTATAAACCTCGAAAATGTTCTGAAATTTCTTTAGTTTCGACATACTATAGCGCCTATGTACGTATATGCATACATACATAAATATTCAAAAATAATCATAAATTCACGAAAGTTTAAATTAACTGTAGGATTTCCTTATTATTTTTTAACTCTGTCAAAAACTATATTTTTGCCTTGAATTACGACGTTTTCAAAGTATGTATTATAAGTCGAAAATGTATGTCAGGTGGCCACCGTAGCGCAGAGCTTAGCCTGTTCACGATTTCGATATCCGACAATGTCAAATACGTCGGAAACTAAACTGGAAGTGCAAGTCGAGTAAATGAACTGGAAGTGCAAGTCCAGAAACTGAACTTGAAGAGCAAGTAGCGAGTAGGCTCACAGATTTGGGTTTGAATCGGGAGAGGATAGTGTTCTGGCTCTACAGAAGTGCGATTAGACCAATTCTTACTTACGCTTCAGTAGTTTGGTGAACAATGGAGAAAAGGTGCAACGTAAGGATAATACAACAGGTTCAGAAAACCTGTAGTCTACCCGGCACGGGATAACTATGAGCATCACAAAGGCTGGAACATTGAGCTTCAGTTCGTGTGGAGTTCTTTGTTGTTATAGCCACATTTTTATGAGGAGGTGGCGATCCTCGTCAAGCTCGTTCCATTGCAAAGCACCGATCGCCGCGGGAACAGGGTAGCCATTGCTTATTTAAAGCCCCAACAACTCGCCTTGTCATATCGAGAATCATAGGCACTCAGTATTTGTGCAAGAGTCGTTGCCGCCCAGTCTCTTACTGAGATTCTTCGCTCGATACCGCGGATTGTCC
Organism: Stomoxys calcitrans; assembly: GCF_963082655.1. Classification (NCBI taxonomy): domain Eukaryota; kingdom Metazoa; phylum Arthropoda; class Insecta; order Diptera; family Muscidae; genus Stomoxys; species Stomoxys calcitrans. The sequence continues at coordinate 57,449,866 of NC_081554.1, read as the reverse complement.
GCGACTGCCGTTGCAGCTACTCCGTATGGAGCATTCCACTATCTGCAAACCTGTGGACACGCCCCGTAGCTCGCGGCTAAGCTTCTCGTGACAGCAATTATAACGAGAAGCTAGCTGGCAGCTACCACAGGTTGCGGATAGGAGAATGCTCCATACGGAGTTGCTGATTATCTGCGAATGCAGTTGCAGGAGTGGGGAGTCTAAGTGAGAGGCCGGGTGGCACCAGCACTTGCTTAAATTTTGGCGCCTTTAAATAACCAATGGCCAACCTGTTCCTGCGGCGGTCGATCCTTTGGACCGGAACAAGGTAGCGATTCTCGTGAAGCCCTTCCGATCACCGCTGGAGTTTCAAAGACTCGCCCGGTAGCTCTTAGCTGAGCTTCTCACAATGAGGCTGAACACCAAACAAATTGCAGCTCAGAGTTTCAACTGATGTGGTGCTTATAATCACCCTGTGCCGGGTCGAATGTGTATATGGCGGCTCTAGTACAGTGAGTGTGTGGAATACCTGAATACCGACATAAGGCTAACATAGAGTAGCGGACACGACAGCTCCGTACTGGCGTTTACCCCTACTTTCTTCTTGTAATTTCTTGTTATCACATATGTCTCACTTTTTCATTTACTTCTCATAACAGGTCAGACTGACCACCTTTTCATGGTGGGCTACCCATTCAACCTTTATTGTTAACAATAAATTGTGAATTTCACAGAGAAATAGAATTGTAGAATAGAAGTTTTCTAAACATACATTTTTAGTTTAGAAATTTCTTCAAGCTTCAAATTGTATCACCTGACACGAAAACTAAATTTTGTTTTTACTAAATTCTACTTTCCGTTTACGTTCGACAGACGTTCGGTAATCGTTTGCATGTGTTTTCATAAAGCAAAACAAAACAGCTGACACGTTTTCCTACATTTACGGTATAACCAGGCCTTTAAAATAGTTTTATTTGACAGTTCTATAAAGGAAATATATGCACGTGTATGATAAATAAACCTATTTCAAATCTATATTAAGTTTTGTGAATAGGGTCGTTGTATTTAATCGCCATTTAGCCTTGAAAAAAGGTTGTTTAAGTATCTATGACATAAAAATTTACCTCTAGACCAAAATAACCAAAACTGAAACATAGAAAGCATCAAATGCTATTTTTAGTGGTTTGACCAACTTTCCTTTTTTACTTGCTTCATGTCTTTAGTACTTGCTCAAGACTAATGTCAATGTTAGTAAAGTAAAAACGGCAACAATGTTTATAAAATTGCGTTCTTCAGCAGTTGAATTATACAATTACATATATTTTATATAAATATTTGATCGCTATTTGTCTTGTATACTACGCCCAATTGTTGTGACCTAGTTTTGACAATTGTACAAACGATTATCGATATTTTGGAATCGGTAACAACTTGATGTAACAACATAGCAACTGTCATCAAACACCACAGAAAAAAATATATATATCAACCCCAAAACACCCATTGTATGTATTCCTTGCATTGCATCAAGAGGTAACTAACGGCGACAAAACAAGGCAATTGCAAAAATTAGGTCGGTGTTTTATGTTTGAGGACAGCGTCGTACACACACATGTATACGCAACATTCATCGCCCTCTTTTTGGGAATATAGGTAGCATTTGTTTAGCAAACATATCTCATATGTTGGCACTATAGTAACGGCGAAGGATGTGTGTAGTAGGAGAAAAGATGAGTAAGGCTGTCGCCGCGCCCATATGTTTTTCTTTGAATAAAATCAAAGGAGGAGGTGGGAATATATGAAAATGCAATAATTTGTGTTTGTTTTTCATTAATTTCACTTTACTATTACTACTACTACTATATACCTACAGCTGCTAGTACTACCTCCCTATTTATAGTTCTTGGCGTGCAGCAACCCACATCTCCTACTCGACCTAAATTTTATTTGTTGGTTTTGCACGCGTTGTGTAGTTTAGCAAAAGAAATACGAAAGAAATAACAAGAGGACAATGCCGACGTCAACATGGTTGCGATTGTCATCATCACCATCATCATCTGTTGTGCACAAGTTAGCGGCATTGAATTATACACTGAGCGAAAAGTTAATTTTCAAACAACTAGTTTGTATTTAATACCAATATTACTTGAAAACGCAAAAAGTTTAACGAAAAAAGAACACAGAGCCAAGTAAAGGCGGTAACTGGATAAACAATATGCTTAGGAACAGTTGAATAAATTGTTGGGTTTACGAAATAAGGATAAGAAAAGAATAGTACTGGCGACGCCATAGAGGGGTATTTTACCGCCACTCATATGGGTGACCATCATAATTAACATACTACGGATCCTATAGGGACGTGAACCTGTCTGCTACACAGACAACCTTATAACACGCCTTAAGTGCAGGAATACGAATCAATTATTCAACAAGTAAAAGCATACTTAATTCGGCCGGGCCGAATCTTTGGAACCCACCACCATGGATTCTGCTAAAAATGTATACAAAATAAATTTAGTTGAAGGGCATAATTTTATTCTACATACCAATCTCTGTTAAACCAGGAAAATTAAAGCTTCTGGGAACCGAATAAGGTTAATCGAGAGACCGGTTTATATGGGAGCTATATCAGGTTATGGACTGATTTGGACCGTACTTGGCACAGTTGTTGGAAGGCATAACGAAACACTACGTGCAAAATTGTAGCTAAATTGGACACAAATTGCAGGTTCTAAGGGCTCAAGAAGTCAACTCGGAAGATAGGTTTATATGGGAGCTATATCAGGTTATAGACTGATTCGGACCGTACTCAAACGGCTAGCTTTACGCGTTCGACCGCTATCGCGATTTCAACAGAGGGATAGACGGACGGACATAGGAGTCGAGACGATCCAGAATATATATACTTTATGGGGTAACAGATCGTTATTTCGAGGTGTTACAAACGAAATGGCCAGTTTAGTATACCCCAACCCTATGGTGGTGGGTATAAAAAGGCTGAAAGCATCTTACAGACATTATATGACTGGGTTAGACTTAGTGTTCTGAACATAAATACTAAGAAGAAATCTGTTTGTTTACAAAGCACACTAATGTTGTCACCCCGATTTGATGAGCCACATTGTCTTAACAGAACGATTTCGTAATCCGTCTACATTGAGAATCGGGACCGAGTATTAAAGCTTTTTTCTATTCATACGAGTGTTTTAGGACCTTTGCAAAGCTTTTTCTATTGAATCAATCAAATTTTGGTTTGTTGCTGTTTTTTTTTCCAATTTTTACAGCTACTTAAAATGCGCGTGCACCGAATATTGTCTGTCGGAAAAAGAAGCGGAGGTGTGGCAAAATTGGGGATTCGCTTTGCATTTTATGATCATACGGTTCCAAAACCAAATAATAATAAAAACAAATAATGATAATGTATTGGGTTGCCCAAAAAGTAATTGCGGATTTTTCATATAGTCGGCGTTGACAAATTTTTTCACAGCTTGTGACTCTAATTGCATTCTTTCTTCTGTCAGTTATCAGCTGTTACTTTAGCTTGCTTTAGAAAAAAGGTGTAAAAAAAGCATATTTGATTAAAGTTCATTCTAAGTCCTATTAAAAATGCATTTACTTTCTTTTAAAAAATCCGCAATTATTTTTTGGGCAACCCAATAGCATAACTTTTTCGTAATTTTAAACCTTTATTCCAATTCAGATTAAAAAGTAATTGACACAAATATACGTATGGCGCATGCAATTAGGCAAAACGTTTAACACATTTCTGGTACAGCTGTTTAAGTGTTGCTAATGAAATAAAGTGAAAATCGCACGGAAATCGCAGAATCAACCTATGCACCGCACAAAGTGTAAACATCCGTGAAAATCGGAACAGGCTTGATAATGCTACTAGCATAAACGCATCTTCCAATTTCCCACCCCTGCTCAACGGTGTAATTTTTACTGCTTGCCACTTAATTTTTCTCTGTGTTCCAAATACGGTCTTTGCCATGGACCAATTTCAAACATTTTTTAACATTGGTATGTAGTTTTTATTTTTTTTTTCTAAGTGTTACTATTGCTGTGTTTTTGCACCCTAGATTGCTATGTAACAAGTATTCGCAAAAACGAATACCAGTTTAATGAACCCTGGCAACCTCGTTTTACCTTCGGTTCGTTCAGTGCAAATATTCTACACATACTTGTACATACATAAAAAGAAATACCTTTATTTTCTCTTTTGGGTCGACGTGTATTACGTATATCCCTGCATTATCATGGATGATGCTATGGTTTACTCTCTGCTTTCAATTTTTGTGTTTTATGGACTCTCTCTGTGTTCGTGCATAACTATGATTTTTTTTTACCGGTGGGAACCTGCAATAAATATGTGTGTTCTCTTGGGATACGAGCAAGTAAGTAGTACCACGACCCATTTGCTTTTGTCTTCTCCAAGAATTAGGACAAATATTCCAATAGGTACTTGTTAGTTAAGCAGAGTTCAAATATTTCGATATATCTAAAAGTCCTCAGTTCATTAACAGTGAAACTGTTCCTGTTATTCACTCGTGCTAAGGAGATATTGAGCAGCACTCACACTAACACATTCATAGCTGCTGGCTTGTTGTGTATGTATATTCTTGTTTGCCTCTATCAGCATACCTTTTTCCTCTTGCTAGTGCATTGTAGTCGTTGGCACTTGGTATATTGATCCATTTTCCACATTCCAATTCCAGTTGGATTGATGACTAGCTTGCCCAAAACATCCAGACATTTAGACATCCAACCACCCATCCCATATTCAGTTATGGTCTTCTTAATTTGTTTGGTTGTACCTCCCATACATGCAGTACGACAAAGCAAAACAAATGCCACAACCACAATGCAGGGCGAACAAGTGGAAAACAACCCTTTGGAAAAGTCACAAAACGAGCACTGTTCGTAGTTTTGTTGTGTTTTCCCCTCTTTTTTTTCAATATCATCGCCACCAGCCGTTATCTTTTATATTTTCTTGCCTCCCAAACAAAAACACATGACGCAGCAGCAGAACACAAGTAAAAATGTCAGAAAAATCTTTCTATAAGTCATTGGTGTGTACATATGTGTGTAAAAGACAATATTAATATTTGGTACATGCTATTTGTATAATATGGGAAATATCAGTCAGCCAACCAAAAAAAAGTAAATAAAACAAAATCTAACGGATTCGCTAGCTTATAAATAAATAAAACGCTCTTTTTGCTAATTGCTTTATACTTTAACGTTGGCAGCACTGATACCACATCTAAAATATTTAAATATCAACAAAATAAACAAATTTGATTTTATTAAAATCTTAAGCAATTTTGTCATTCCCGAAAGTCCAATCATTGAATAAATATGTTGCGTTCTTCCTCTTTTAGTTTTGTCATTCAAATTTAATTATGACACCATATGTTTTAGTAAACGGCGATAAGATTAGTCGCTTAGATAATCGGGGATAGAATTTTTCTCCACACAAACTAAGCGAGAAAATCCGTATAAAAGGTAAATAAAACACTTCTAAGGACACACAACATCATATCATTGGCAAATTTATACGAGGTAAAGTAGTCTCTAGCCCAGCCGATGGAATTTTCCAATTTCAGAACTGTATCCAAACCTCACTAGAAAGTCAAATGTTTAGTTTGGATTTTAAAGGTTTTTAAATTTTGTTTTTTTTCCACATATTTAATATATAATTTAAACATTTAAAATGATAATCTTTTAATCTTGTGACTGCTACATATTCAATAATGCAAATAAAAATAGAAAGTCAAATTAACCATGTACAGAAATTTTACAGGTTAAGGCTCTATTACACGGCATGTACATATATGTCTTTTGACATGCCATCTTTTGTATTCACATGTAGTTGAAAATGTTGTTAAAGTTTGTCAATTTACATACGATTCATTATTTTTGTTATCATACCTATTTGTAATTTTCGTATGACATAACCTAAAAATTTGAGCAAAAGCTGATTTTTTTATGCGTAAAAATTGTTAAAATTGTTAGAAAGCTGGTTAAATCATAAATTTGTGAAAACAATTTAATTTGGGATTGCTTTCATTCGACTAACAACAAAAACAGCTGATTTCTCTATGTTTTTGTCAGAAAGAATAGAGCACGCTCTAATCGAAAATAATTACTTATGCTATCTTGAATAGTGATTTTCATACGTTATTTCGTTTGTATCGCACGACATATACAACTCTACACGAGCTAAATTTGGCATGTCATAAGACAACTACATGCCGTGTAATAGAGCCTTTAGTGGGAATTTGCACCACCATCCATCCAAACACGGTTGTATAGTGGATTTCGTTGTTGGGGTATTGACTTTACCTTCATAATTCTACCAAAATCGTAGCCACCACAAAAGAAAAAGCAGGGCTACTACCTAAACTCAGATGTTGGATCACAATCACAGAAACGAAGCAAATTTCTCCAAACAAAACGTTTGTGTGAGTTTCTTTAAGTTTCGAGAAGTCTTCCTCCATCATGATTATTCCATCTTATGGTACAGAGTAGTCAAATATTTTACACAACATGTTTTATCATATTTGTCCGAAATATATGCAAACCGCCTTTCGTCAAAATCTGATGAAAAATGCAAACCTTATACCCCATAGCAAATATATCGAAATATGTTCCGATTTGGACCAAATAATACTAAATACAAGTCATTGTTCTATTGTGTATAACAAAATCTTGTTTATCTAAAAATAAACCGATCTGAACCATATACGACACGAATGTCAAAAAGCCTAGCATAAGTCACTGTGTCAAATTCCAGTGAAATCGGATTATAAATGCACTTTTTATGGGACCAAGACTTTAAGTTGAGATGTTGATTTATATGGCAGCTATATTCAAATCTGGACCGATCTGAGCCAAATTAAAGAAGAATGTCGAAGGGCCTAACACAACTTACTGTGCCAAATTTCGGCGACATCGGACAATAAATGCGCCTTTTATGGGCCCAAAACCTTAAATCGAAAGATCGGTCTATATGTCAGCTATATTCAAATCTGGACCGATTTGGGCCAACTTGAAGAAGGATAGCGAAGGGACTAACACAACACACCTTCCCAAATTTTGGCGACATCGGGCAATAAATGCGCCTTTAATGGGTCCCAAACTTTAAATCGATAGATTGGTCTATATGGCAGCTATATCCCAATTGGGACCTATCTGGGCCTAATTGAAGAAGAATGTCGAAGGGCCTAACACAGCTCACTGTCCCAAATTTTGGCAAAGTCGGACAATAACAGCCCTATTCTGAATAACAATTCCCTGGGAGTTTATTCCCTACTCTCTTTTCCCCTATTCTGAATAACAATTTACTGGAACTTTTTTCCCTAATCCCTTTTCCCTTATTCTAAACAAACTTCGAAAAAGGGAAATATCTCCCAGGAAAAAAATAGCTGTTCTGAATCGATATAAAAAGGAGAATGAAAGGGAGTTAGGATAAAAAATTGTGAATGTTTTTATAAAAAAATTGTATCACTTCTTATTACTTACGAACAATTTAAAATGTATGGAAATAATTTTTCCCTTTTTCATAAAAATCAAGTAAAAATTATGTTAGGTTCTCCCGGTTTAAATATGTCATGTATCCACCATAGAAGATTTTCTTAAGTTTTTCAATTTTATTAGCACTCCGTTCCGAGTCCGATACTAAAAGGAGGTCCCTTATCATTGAGCTTAAAGTAGAATCGGGCGGCACTCAATAATGTGCAAGAAGTCTTCTGCTTGTTTCTTAATGGAATGTTCGTGGGGAATTATTCAAAGATACTTGGCACCACAATTGGCAGCATTTACTCCACAGGAGTAGGAATAAATCCAAAAGTCGCTTTTAGGCAGCATTATATCCAGCAGCCGTCCCAACCACCATGAAAAGCGGCCGCCGCCTGGGAATGTCGATTAGATCTTCAAGTTCTAGCTCCATAAAAGTAGACCTTTAGATAAAGCGGCGCGCAGCATTTATAGCGACGAAGGAGAAGCAAACCTCTATATTACGATTCAGCCTCCTTAACTCCTTTTGGCAAGGGAAAACGCCAACATGCAGGATGTGTGCCCCGCATGCAGCCAGGGACAACATGACACAATTAATCTATTTATCTGGCCACCAGACCACTCTGGATGCATCTAATTTAGCCAACGACTGTTTGGATGAAGACGGAAAGTTGTTATCACAACAACAGAAGTATTGTGCATTATTAAAATGCAAAAATTAGAACAAACATTACAAAAGCAACACTAAACATGTTTGTAAACTTTTTTAGCAATCGTTATAACTAATTTTTGCTTTTTTTTTCATTTTATGTTCTTTTTTCCAAAAAATAACAATCAAATGTTTAGCCAAAATAAAACAGCTGAAGCAAAACAGCTGTTTTCGAAAATTCGAAATTGCCTCTACCATATTTTTTCTCTTCCCATTCAATGAGAATAGGAGGATTTTATTCGAATTCAGAATTGGGCTGTAAATGCGCCTTTTATGGGCCTAAGACCCTAAATCATCGGATCGGTCTATATGGGGGCTATGTCAAGATATAGTCCGATATAGCTCATCTTTGAACTTAACCTGTTTATGGACAAAAAAGAAAAAAAGAATCTATGCAAAGTTTCTGCTCAATATCTCTATTTTTAAAGACTGTAGCGTGATTTCAACAGACAGGCGGACAGACGGACATGGTCAGATCGTCTTAGATTTTTACGCTGATCAAGAATATATATACTTTAAAGGGTCGAAAATTTATATTTCGATGTGTTGCAAACGGAGTGATAAATGAATATACCTTAGATGGTGGGTATAAAAACAAACCAAGTAGAGTTAATAATTATATCAAAATAAGACTTTTTATTTGTCCTATATTCATTTACATGCTAAATTTGTGATCTACCTATTAACAGATATTCTAACGTATTCACCGACCTATTGGTTTAAAGCGAACAGCTGGTATCAGCCGACCAATTTTACGGTATTAAAATTTTTATTCACGTTCTCCTAGCTGTTTTCTCCTTTTTCGCATATTTTCTGCACATGTACACACACGCGCGCACAAATGTCTTTGTTTATATGGACAATTAAACTATTGGGCTCCCCAAAAAGTAATTGCGGATTTTTTAAAAGAAAGTAAATTCATTTTTAATAAAACTTAGAATGAACTTTAATCAAATATACTTTTTTTTACACTTTTTTTTCTAAAGCAAGCTAAAAGTAAAAGCTGATAACTGAGAGAAGAAAGAATGCAATTACCGAGTCACAAGCTGTGAAAAAATTTGTCAACGCCGACTATATGAAAAATTCGCAATTACTTTTTGGGCAAACCAATACAAAAATAAGTCAGCTTGATGACAAAATGATGAATTCTACGGATTTTTGTCATATAATTTGTATGTTGTACAAATGAGACAATCTTTAATTATGGAGCCATTGTACATGGGCTTCTATATCGATATTCCCTCAGGTTAAAAGATTTGATTTTAGTAGATGTTCTAGAGCTTTAAATAGCTTTGATTTGGCATCTGCTGGGAGTTTCCTTGCGTTCCCCAGGATATTGTTTTTCGCTTTATCTCCTACTGGGTACTCTCGACAAAATGGCCTGCACACCGTTTCGAGTACGTGATCTGATGTACATTGAACTTGTGTTCCGCAGCTTTCAGCAGCTTACTGGGTACGACAACTTTTTAGATTCATTTATCCTTCGGTTGATTGCCTTGGGTTTGTTGGGCGAAGCTCATCATGTCCACCGACTTATTCGCTAGACCGCAAAGAAGGTGCCGGCTCTTAGATGCGGACATTTTTAGATAAAGGTTTGGCTGCGGGAGGCCTCTATAAAATCGTACTTTCAATTTTATGAAATCTTGACCAGTAAAATCAGATTTCTTAAGAATTTTCCATGGAAACAAATGAAAAATACTACTAAAATCTGGGCTTCTGAAATTGAAGATGGGTATATTTTTATATGAATATCAAAATTTGATCCAATTTTGTATGCACATCGAATTCCAACGAAGTTTTTTTTTCTTGAACTTTTGGTTCTAAATTCGTTCAATTCTTCACTGGACGGTTACTTTAATCTGTGGTTTAGAAGAATTTTTGATATTTTTTATGTTATTTTATGTGTGTGTGTGAGTATTTGCTGCAATAACTTTCCAACAATTTTGAACTCTTACCTAAGCACTTGTTTTTTACTCCTGGTAGCTTTCCACCCATCTCAACCGTTTTTTGATGATGGGAGACTACAAAGACTTACATTGGCCCCCAGTAGATTTGCAACAAACTTTTCGCTCTCGAGCTTTGTTTTCACTACATACATAGTATGTTTTTCCCATCTGTTTACTAATGTATACAATATATACGAGAATACATGTATATTTTATATATACATGTATACATATACATACCCATTGTGAAAAGTAAATGAGCTTGTCCCGGTTTTTATATTCGCCTCGCACAATAACCCCAAAGTTGGTGTGGATACTAATATTGTGGAATGCAAGTACGTATGTACGTATATACATATGTACGACACATTTGTACAAATTGAGTTTACAACTGTTCTGTTGGTACAATACGCCCGTTTTCATAGAATTTTCGCACATGCGCTCTATGTATTTGTAGTACAGCCAACCATCACCTTGTTCCATTTGAAAGAAAAGGTTGTAATGATGCATATATGTGCAATATAATAAATAAATTAATCAACTGAACATTTTTAAACAGAAAAAGGTTTTTTTTTATCCTTATTCTGACCAACTGCAATATTTAACGATGAGTTATGAAATGTTAAATATATTGTGGAGTTTCTTGGCAATTTTCAAAAATATTATGATAATTTTTCCAAGAAGCTGGGAAATTTTAGTCGGAGATCAGAATTCACATAATTCGATAACAAAGAAACTAGAGAAGAAAAAGTGACACATACATACGTATGAATTTACTCTTCGGTTGATCAATAATATCTGAAAGTTTACATAAATATCAATTCAAAAAATGTTTAATGGGAAATGGGAGCCGGCCGTCAAAACAAGCACACGGAATCACTTCGATTTCTTCGGCATCCCTCAAACTTCCCTGGCGAACAATTCCCTCAAACACTCAACGAACTCCTTTGTCTGCTTTTGCAGTTAAGTAAGCTATATCCAGGAGACTTATAGTCTGCACCATAGGATGGGGGTATACCAATTTCGTCATTCCGTTTATAACATATTGAAATAATGATCTGAGACCCAACAAAGTATATATATTTTTGATCTTCTTGACATTCCCAAGTCGATTTAGCAAGTCCGCCCGTCTATCGAAAGCAAGCTAATTTTCAAAGCAGTAAATCTAGTCGTATAAAATTTTGCACAAATACTCCCTATAGTTATTGTAACAGTGTGTTTTACACTGAGGCGGCAGACCTTGCCGATGAAGGACTTCATCGGGTTAATCCGGTACGTACAACCGGTTGCCACGGGATTGCAGGTCGGTTGGGATTGTAAACCGATATCGGATCTTGACTTTGTGAACCATTAAAGAGCGCATTTTTATCCGATTTGGCTGAAATTTCGCATGATGTGTTTTGTTGTGACAACTAACAACTGTGCTAAGAATGCTCCAAATCGATTCATAACCAGATATGGCTACCATATGAAAAGATCTCGTATCTACTGTACTTGAGCCTCTAGATGGCGCAATTCTTATCCGATATGCCTGATATTTTCCACAACGTGTTTGATTTTTATTTTTAAGAACTTTGCCGTTTTCAAGATAAATCTAAATCAATTTATAACCTGATATATCTGCCATAAAAACCGATCTACAGATTTGACTTCTTGAGCCTCTAGAAGGCTAAATTGCTAACCGATTTGGCTGAAATTTGGCTCGTAATATTAATAGGTTTATAACCTCATATAGCTCTCATATAAAGCGATCGACTGATTTGATATCTTAAGCCTCTAAGGCGAGCAATTACTTGGCTGAACTTTTAGACATTGGATTTTTGATGACTTCCAAAATTCATGACAAGTAAAGTCCATCTGAACATGAATCTATATAAGATTCGGCCCAGCCGAACTCAAAGCACTTTTGCTTGTTTCCTTTATAACGCTAGCTTTAAGTTAAAGTGTATAGTTGAGTCCTTGCTCACAGCGTAGCAAATTCAGATGAATAAGGTTTCCTATGGGGAAAGCTTCTAAAACTGTATTTTTAAGGGGTAGTTCGCAAAAAAATATATAATTTTTTGCATCCCCCCTAATTTTGACCCCAGGAACCCGAATATGAAGTCCGTTTTTGGGGCTCGGGCCCGTGGACTCTCCTTGGGGTCAAAAATCCCCTTTGGAGGGAAGTAGTCTAACCAAGGCAATATGGCTATTAAATGAAAGGTATTGATTAGTAGATTCCAAAGTTAATAAAATATGCCAGTCTTCGGCCGGGATTGAGATTTTCTCCTCCTCCATATGTCCAACAGTGGGAAATAGACAAAAGTATTTAAAATAAAACTCTAATTGCCTTCCAAAGTTTGAAAAATTTGCCGGCCTTTATATTCGGATTCCTGGGGTCAAAATTAGGGGGTATGCGAACTATCGCGTGGGAAAACTTCAATTTAACTTGGTCATATCAAAGGTTATTCAGCCGTGCTGAATTGAAGTTTGAATCACCATTTTAATGATTAAGAAACTACATTTCTAACGATAACTTGGTGGTATAAGATTGTTTCTTTCTGTTTACTTACCTGCGCAATAAGATGATATTATTACGGATTGCTGCATTTCAATGGCACAGTTATTTTTGTTAACTTGCACAACAAAGAGAAAAGTCTAGTTAAATCGGTTAAACGTACTCCTCGAGCAACAAGAATGTTGTCGCGCCGGATTCAATTATTGCTTTGCAGTTTGCTTTTTAATAGTTTTTTGTTTGCAACTTGTGGTTTATTTTTAAACTTAAAAACGCTAGGCAATAATAAACGACCGATATGACCGTATAGGGAGAGAGTGTGAGAGGCAACAGACAGGTCTGTCTGGTCTGCCCCTGTAGTGGACTGTTGGTTGTGTGTGTGTACTAGTAGTAGTAAAAAACTAACTGTGTTTTGAAGTATTTTTTTTCTTAATGAATGAATGAATCGTCATAGTTTTGCAGCGTTGCCATATTGTCAGATGTATTAATCCATTCCAAATTTATGTGGTTGGGTTTTCTCGGCTTTTACCTTTCACAATCAGATAAACTTACTCCAGAGGCTTGACACTTCCTTTTGTTTCAAAAAAATATATATAAAAATTCAAATGCTTTTAACTATGTATCTGGCAACTCTCACAAATATCTGGTAAGCCACAAGATCTAAAGCATCTGGTGAATATGGGGGCAAATCAATAACTCTGACAACCAACCACAACGAATATTTTATGGCACATCAATATGAAGGCAAGTTTGCAAAACAAATGTTGGTTTTTAATTGGGGTCTCTCTTTTTCTATTTCTTATAAAGTGATAGTTGTCTGGTGGAAAGATCTGAACTATAGAAGGATAAATAAATGGTAAATTTTTCGGAACGCATGCAAGTGCCCTATTCATCATGAAACTTAAAATTAGATCAGCCAGCATTAATGAGTATTTGATAGATCCCAACTGCAGTCAGGTTTACATACCACCAGGATCGATCTCCAATAAATTCTTGGCAAGGACTGCTTTCCCTTTCCATGGGGAACCTTCTCAGTAAGCCTGAGTTGAAACCTTATAAGCTTTTAATTCAGCCTGGATGAAAGTAAATTTTCTCATAGGAAACCTTATTCAGCCAGGCTGAGTTTAAGTTTTCCCATAGGAAACCTTATTAGCCAGGCTGAATTGAAGTTTTCCCATGGGAAATCTTATTCAGCCGATCTGAATTGAAGTTTTCCCGTGGGAAACCTTATTCCTCCAGGCTGCATTTAAGTTTTCCCACAGGAAACCCTATTCATTCATTCATTTTTATTAATCAAACATCGCCCACCCGGGCTTTACATTGATAGATTGGAACACTTTCAGGTTTTTATAATACAAAAATCAATACTAAAATCTATCAGCCAGGCTGACTTGATATTTCGCTTTTTGTAACAGAAACTTAAACTATTTTGGGGCAACACTGCCACTGAATCAGAAATGTCAGATATTCAGCTGTAAACATAACTTTATAGAAATTTGTATTTATGCATTATCTAAAATTGGCGCCAGATTTATTTTAAGCGCCATAAAAAGTCTAGTTGTATATTTGTACCTAAATTTGTATTTGTGGTAAAAATTGCATTGATGTTCCTACAGCGCGATGAGTAAGAATATATTGTGCCATTAAACGAAAAAATAAACATGTGTCTTTTACCGCTTACCTTGCTTACCTGCCTCTGGCAAAAATGTGTGGGTGTGGTGATGTCGGGTTTGCACGACGCCACCGCTTTTATTTTAAAAATACAATATGTTGAATGATTCGTCATTGGATAAGACAACAGCTGCTTTGCAGGGTTATTATTAACCCCTCTGTGTGTTTTGACTTCGCTCTTTCTTGCTCTCACAGTTGATATTTTGTAGATTTTTTTTCTGATCATTATACGAAACGACATTGTATATTCATAAATACGAAGACATGTTCAAACTGTTCATGCCCAAGAACATATACATACATGTGTACATTGGCACACACATATATGAACTCACAATGCCATTCAGATCGGCATTCCATCACCTACTTCTACCCCACTCATCTAATAGCAAACCCAACGTAAATAAAGAAGAAAAACAGCTGTGAAATTAATACATATGTATGTATAATGTACTATTTAAGTAAGAAAGAAAAGAAGAAAGGAAATATCACTTTTTGTTTTCTATAACAGCTGCTTGCCTAATTACAACAATGATGTACGTGTTGAGTATATGGATACATGTATTATTATGTAGGACATTTCACGATAGCAAAAAAACGACAATTCAATTGAAATGTGTTATTATTTAAACATTTCCTAAATGTTAATTGATTTATCGAAAACATTCCGTTGGATATGTTTAAACCTCGGGTCGCTTTATATTGATGCTATCAGGACTGTTCCGATTTTCAGGGAAGCTTGCGATTACAAGTCGTTAGCAATTCGTTATATGCATAGGTTCTCCGGTGGTCCCTACTCGCAGAGACAAGTCTTACCGAATTGAAACCGGAAGTTTTTTCATATTTTTCATCACCGGAGCATAATGTTGAGTTCACAAAATTCTTGCGATTGCGGTTACCAGAACAGGCTGTATGCTGAAATTCAGGCTCCTTTAGCGGAGTGGCCCATAAGGTCAGTGAGAAATACACCATTGGTTTTTGTTGTTATTGTGGCAGTGTGTTGTAGACTGAGGTGCCATCCCTTGTCGATGAAGGACTCTATCGGGTCAATCCGGTACGTACAACCGTCTGACATGGGATTGATTTTCCTAGGCAGTTTGTCCTTATTATCTGTGATCGGTGGTGGGCGTCAATCTATATTTGGTTGTTATCGTAGACGTAGTTGCATTGGCAACAGCATTTCGGTGGATATTCTGCAGGCATTTTAAGGTTGTGAGTGAATCGATAGTGATGCCGCATCTCGTCCAGATGTCTCTCCTTTAATGTCTCGTGGCGACTTCCAGCTCTATGAATTTACAATTTCGTGAAATCTGTCATTCCAGGTTTATATAAGATCTCTTTTTACTCGAAAATGATCAAGACGTGTTATATTTTCAAAAAGCTGCCACAGATCGATCTCCCAATTTAAGGTTTTGATAAATGGCAAAATTTTTGCCAATTTCCCTATGATTTGAATCAATGCGTTGTAAAGATAGAGAGAGAGAGAGAGAGAGGGGTATGATACCCTCGGGACATATTTAGATATATATTCTTTTTATATGGATCTATCTCTAATAAAGTTTTTGGCCTCATAAATGGCTTATTCCCCGAAATTTTAGATAATTGTGTAGTATTGACCGTTTCTACATTTATTACCAATACGGTGCACACCAAATTTTAATATAGCCATTCTACACATTGGGTTGCCCAAAAAGTAATTGGGGATTTTTTAAAAGAAAGTAAATGCATTTTTAATAAAACTTAGAATGAACTTTAATCAAATATACTTTTTTACACTTTTTTTCTAAAGCAAGCTAAAAGTAACAGCTGATAACTGACAGAAGAAAGAATGCAATTACAGAGTCACAAGCTGTGAAAAAATTTTTCAACGCCGACTATATGAAAAATTCGCAATTACTTTTTGGACAACCCAATATATACCGTTCTCCAGATGAGAAATATAATCGTGGGTATCTAATTTTTGGGTCGGGCAAAAAGTGAGCAAGTTGGTTTTGGACATTAAGTGAGCAAGTTGGTTCCGGTCCAAAACACCGATCGCCGCAAAAACAGGTTGGTAAAGACGCCAATAACTCACCTTGCCATATTGAGCATCATAAAATTTGAAATTTTAGGTTAAAACATCTAAAAACTAAATTTCTAATTGTGAAGCACAAATGCCTGTCAACTGAATTGAACATTTTGCAAAATACTTAATCTGCCGACTACTAGTACACTTACCGTATGAACGTTTGGAATGAAGCAAATTGGCTGCTTGCGCGAATATTAGAACGAAAATATTTAATGTGTGGTCTCTTAAGCCAGAACGGTATTTTTTGCAGACTGATCATCGATCGCCATACTCTGATGTTATTAGATATTCGCTAATTATCGTAATGTCAGCAGATATTAAGGATATTTCGTCGGCTGTAATTCGTTGATTAAAATGTCTTCTTTATCACATTACAATCAAGTTCTAAAAATAATCTTAAAAATAGACCATTGAAAAAAGAATTAAAAATGGGTAGGCAGTTGTAGTATTTTTGTTTTACAAAATGCGTCTTCAATTCATAAATTACACTACAATTCTCACTTCACACCCATCAACAACCACAAAAGCCAGAACTCTGTGTTTGCATTGCAAGTAGTTGTCTGAATGACAACTGAAAATGTTCACACATGTTTCCATTTTAAAAACAAAAACTAAAAAGAAAAAAGACAGAATGGGTAGTGAGTGTTTGTCATATTGGGAGACCAGCTGCCCAGCTGCTGTGCGTATTTTTCGTTTTCCTTTCATTCGCATTGTATTCATTAATTTAACCTTACATACATATTGTTGGAAGTGGCATATATGTGTGTATAAATGTAAACAAAGCCCACCTAGGTTTTGTGCATTTTTGGAATTTGTGGAAGAATTTACGTACACATACACGCGATTTATATTCATTCACCCACTCTTGCCTTTATATTGGCAAATGCTGGGAAATCGTAAACAAGAAAAATATAAGAAAGGTGTGCGGCGTCCCCTAGTGTAATGAAAAGAGATAGTTGCGTCGTGTGGTTGTTTTTCTCTTCGTTTTATTTTTTTTAGTTATTCCACATTATCATGCTCTCTCACTTGTTACTTAATACATCCGTTCCCAAAGACAAACTCTCATATATTTTTGTTGGCTCTCCGGTGGCGGCGGCCGCCTTCCATTTCAAAGCAAAATAAAAACATGTGTTTTCAGTTTGTCGCCGTACCAGCCAAGTGTTTCATAAGTCGCTTCCACACCTAGCGCACTACCAGCTGGTTGGTTGATTGATTCGTGAGAGGGAATGGAATTGAAACAGTAATTTCAGCTGAACGTAGGTTGCGGCGAATATTGCCAAACACACCACGGCAAATCATATTGGGAGCGTACGGCAGAGAACACTTCGCCGGACGTAGACGACGCCTCTACCACATACTAAAAAAGTACAGTCACTACAAAAAGGAAAATTGAATGAATTTGTTTACAGAATACGATAAAAAAGGAACGGAGAAAAAATAACATAAAATGCCGCTAAAACATATGGGATTTGCTTGTTTTTTTTGTTCTTATTATTCAAACATACATAGGCACGTATACACCGCTGGTGTTTTGTGTGCTTATAATTTGTGTTGTAGCAGCGTGTGTGTGCCTCTTTAAAATTGCCGGCCTTACTAAAGCTTTTTGAGTTTTTGTTTTGATCACTTAATATAAAATGTTGTGTGAGATTGAAATTTCATTGATCAAAGGTGGCTGTGGCGGGATTCGACAAATAATCCACCGGCCTAGATTGTTGTCATTTATGGGGCGATTCTTTTTGAGATGCATAGAAGTTCAATTGGGCAAAGACTGCGTTTTGACATGATGTTTAGGAAATAGCTAGCCAAAAGTCTATAGGAAAAACAGTTTTTTATAAAACGCCTTCAATTAATTTACATTAGTTTGTAGTAGGCTTGCCAGATGTTTAAGGCGTGAAGTTGTCTTCACCTGATTGGCAGATGAGGTGGCTGCATTTGCGGTAACTACTCTGATTTGCCGATGAAGGTTAAATTCAATAGGTGCGATGGTTGGTATCTAAGAACAACATTCACCTAAATTTTTAAATAGAGGCTCCATTGCGGCGCTGAATCCCGCTCCAGGTCATGAAGATCCAACCTGGCCCCTCTGGGATGATAATTGCCTATCCACAAAATGGTGATTTGAATTGCTGCCACGATAAGAGCAAATTAGATAACACAAAACTGTGCCTTAGAGCAACAAAGAAATATTTTTGATAAAGGAACAGGAGATACACAGCAGCAACAAAGTTTCTTTATCAGCGCTCTAAGTTTCAGCATGTGGCTTAAGGACCTTTGTTCTACTTTTGGCTTTGCTGTCGGGATAACTAGTTTACGGGGTAGTTCGCGAAAAATTTAATTTTTTGCATACCCCCTAATTTTGATCCCAGAAACCCGAATATGAAGTCCGCTTTTGGGGCACGGGCCCGTGATTTTTTTTCAGATTTTCTCCTCCACAGTGGGAAATAGCAAAAGTATTTTAAGTAAAACTACTAAATGCCTTCCAAAGTTTTTTGAAAAAAAAACAATTTTTTTTTCAAACATTTTTAAGGGGTCCACGGGCCTGAACGCCAAAAACGGACTTCATATTCGGGTTCCTGGAGCCAAAATTAGGGGGTATGCAAAGAATTTGATATTTTGCGAACTACCCCGTAAAATACAGTTCAGCCTTGCTGTCAATTGTAGTAGAATGTGGGAGGAACTGCAAGTGGCTGTCAAATGTTACAACAAACATTTTGGGATAGTTGGCACATCGAGTATCACAGGCACTCAGTATTTAAGCAAAACCCGGTGCCGCCCGACCTCCCACTGAAACTACGTGATATCGCTAATTTTCCAACGGACTCCCTCAACGTTGACGACCCAAGCAAACGAAAAAGTACCATGATTTGCGGTTCTGCACCTGGAATGTCCGCACACTTTATAGAGAAGAGAAGTACAAGGCAGATATTACCACCTAAGATATTTTCTACGAGCTCCTAGAGAGAGAATATGACCGCTACCCCGCACATGAAAATTAAATCGTTCTGGGAGATTTTAATGCGAAGATGGAGAAGGAAGACATTTTTGGTCCAACAGTCGGAAAGTTTAGCCTCCACGAGATAACGTCCAGTAATGGGTTGCGGCTGATAGATTTCGCCGCGGCAAAAAACATGCTAGTTAGCAGCATCAGATTTCAACATAAAAATATTCACAAAGCCACGTGGCTGTCACCCGATCAAAACACGAGGGACCAAATTGATCATGTTGTGATAGATGCAAAGCATTCATCCAGATGTACGATCGATCCGTGGAGCAATTAAAGATTCGGATCATTACCTTGTTGCAGCAAAGGTTCGCACTCGTTTGAACATGGCGAGGAAAGTACTATCTGACACTGCACGGAAGCTGGACATTAAAAAGCAGTAAAACAACAGATGGCAGCGGCATATTGCACTCAGGTTGATGAAAGCACTTCTTGTTCCGATGATATAATGGCGCAGTGGCAAACTATTGCCCACTCCATGAAAAATGCCGCGAAATCCTTACTTGGGTACCGAAAGCCTCCTCCAAGAAACCCATGGTACGACCAAGAGTGTCGAGATGCTACTGAAGCCAAGAATGCTGCATATAGAGCAACCCTGCAATCAGTAGCAACGCGCCAGATGAAGGAGAGGTATCCGGGGAAAAGGAGAGAGGAGAAACGTCTATTCCGCAGAGAGAAAAAGGAAATGGAAAGACGTGAGTGTGAGCGAATTGAGATGTACAGGAGTCAGAATGAAGTCCGGAAATTTCACCAAAGAATTAAACATCAAACCGATGAACGGGCACAGATAGCATGCTGAGGATATGGAAAGAAGATTAAACCCAACTGCTAGTGTCCGACGTTGGCGGCGAAGAGGATACCGCAGAACCAATCAATGATGATGGTATAGAATCTTTACCTTCTAGTCAGAATGAGGTCCGAGTAGCAGTGACCCGACTAAAGAACAATAAGGCAGCAGCAGCCGAAGGGTTACCCGCTGAACGGAATGTGCCAACTACAGGGGAATAAGTCTCCTCCCCATCGCATACAAGATACTCTCGAACGTTTCAGACAAGGAGACAGCTTATCGTAATATCCTGCTGGAGAAGATTATACGAGATGCAGATGTGAATAGATATGGCATACTAATCACAAGAGAACACATGCTATGCCGACGACATCGACATCATAGGTCGGTCACCGGAAGTAGTAACTGCAGCCTTTGAAAGAATCGAAAGAGAGTCGGTGAAAATGGGTCTGGCAGTAAATGGAGATAAGACGAAATTTATGGCTTCAACTCCCAAAAAGCCTTGAAAATGGAGAAAGTTTGAGATAGTCAGTAACTTTATCTACCTCGGCACCGCCGTAACCGAAACGAATGACACCAGTTTTGAGATAAAGCGAAGAATAATACTGGCAAAGAAGATGCTACTTTGGACTAAGTAAGCAGTTTAGAAACAAGGCCACCTCTCGACAGACGAGGATTACGCTATACAAGACACTGGTACTACCCGTGTTGTTATATGGTTCTAACCACAAGATGATGATTGGGATGATCTCTTCGATGGCAGCCGCATGGAGTTGTGCCTTCGCACGGTTTGGATCTTTTATCACTCGGTGTAAATTCTGATGGTGGTTCAAAGGCCCGTAGAAAAAATAAATGGCATTGTATTACACAAAAAGTAGATCAGAACTTAACAGCGATCCGCCTACGTAGCTAGCTTGTCGTCCGTCTTATTGTTTGCCACATCCAAGGGGTCTCTCACAGAGGAATCCTCATTTGCGATCCATAAAAGCGTATTTTGATCAAATTTTACTGAAATTTAAAATAGCCTTGCCAAACATATTTTCACAAACTTTTTCTCTAAGTGTTGTCGTTTGCAACGTTTTGCTTAATTCCAATTTTTTAAAATGTATATTTTTTACACTTTCAGGCGGCTATATTACAACAAACTTCACAGTACATTTGCGATTTGGAAACTCAGAAGACTCAACTATTGGCACAAAACAGTCAACTGAAGCGACAGTTGGGACAGCATGAGGCTTCAGGTGGTGGCGGTAGCAGTGCAAACAACGGCGATAATACAAGTGCAGAAAATAACTCGGCAATTGCCATTAAAAAGCGCAAATTAACCGATAATGTTGCAAATGTACAAACAATAAGTGATTCATCCGACGAAGGCCTTGGATCAATGTCACCCGAGCCGATGACCCTTTTAAATGCCGGTGGTGGTGGCAGTGCCGCCGTAGCAGCTGCCGCCAATGCTGCTGCCAATGCCGCCAATACAAAAGCTCAAATCCTACTAGCACAGAATATCAAGGAATTGGGTGATTTGAAGGATCAACTGTTTAAAGAAAGACGTCTGCGTACTATGCTTGAAGAGGAATTGCAAATGATTAAACGACAGTTGTATTCGGTAGCGACAGCGCCGCAACCTTCGGCCGTTGTTGATGCAGATGAGACAGACGGAACCGCCACCTACATTCCCCGTGAGGTAATAGAACACACGGGAAATTTACTACGAGGAGAGGATGATTGTGGTGAATTTTCGTATGTTGAAATTGATGAACTAACAGGACAACAACAGGTTGTCGTCTGCTCCAGCATTGAAGAGTTGGATAGCGAAAGTGCTGCCGCTGAAATCATAACTGAAGATCATGTACATGAAGAGGTTGTTTTGTCATCTTCATCTACCGAATCTGAACAAGAGGTTGCTGTCAATGCCATAGCCAAAGCTTATGCTGAAGGTAATTCCCCTACCCCCGCCATGCTGCAGCCCATACTGCAAGCAGCCATAAAGGCGACTCCAAAAGTGGAGGTGGAACGTATAACAGATGCAGCATTAAAAAAGGTTAAGACCGAAAAAATTGAACAGACCAGTGGTCTAACGCGTTCACGGCAAAATCTGGAAACCATTGTGGAGGCAATACGTCATCTGGAGGGTGATCATCTATTTACAGATAGTAATGGGGAGCAACATAAAGTGCTGGTGCAGACACAAGCAGTGCGTACAGCTGGCGGTCAAGATGTTCCTTTGGCACTGACTACCAAACAGCATGTGGTGGCCCAACGTAAAACTTTGGCCGAATTGCGACCATTCCTGCAGTTAAAAGGTGGCAGTAAGATATTAACAATTGGTGGCGGTGGTGGAACTGCCTTGACTCTAACAAAAACTGTTGCCAGTAAATCGGCCATTGCTGCCTCAACGGCGGCCGGTAGCAGTAGTAGTTCAGGGTCTTCGTCGATAGTGTCACAGAATATTACGCCCACAGCAATATTCAAAGTTCAGACAAATTCATCAAATGCCGCGGGCGGCACCACAACCATAACACATGGCACAACATCCAGTTCGGGAACGACAGGAGCTATAACAACAACAGCGTTAAAACAATGTCGTCCTGGTGTTATTGTAGCTAAGAAACTGTCTTGATTTCGCGGCCTTAAGCAGCAACAGCAATAGCAACAGCAAACGCAATTCAATGCGATGAAGGACGATAATGAATTTATTCAACAACAAAATGAAAAGGCACACAAATATATGTTTGAGGATTTGCAGGAAGAGCTAGTAGTAGCCGACGAAGAAGAAGAAGCAGACGAAGACAATGATGTATCGGTTGATGAATTTGATGCTGTAGAAACTACTCTTACAACAGCAACAACAATAACAGACTCTATTATCACAGATCCTGCCATTGATGCAGAGAATTCAGCAGAGATGCTTATGATATATAAACTGAACGACGATAATGATAATGATGTTGATGAAGATGATGTGCTTGAGGAAATTTCAACCGATGCAGTTATGAAAACGAATAGTAAAACTTCAGCTACTACTACTACTACTACTTGTACGAGGAGACGACCGGAATTGGCAAAGTCTACTCCTAATTCTTTTGCTAATAATGTTGATAGTGATACTGATACTAATAGTGATGATGAAGATGCTGCCAATTGCAGTTACAAAACTTCAAAATCGAATACTTGTTTGAGAAAATACAACAACAATAATAAGAATAATAATAATAAGAATACCAGGCAACAACAAAAAATTATCATCAAACAAAATGATGATAATAATCATGCAAGAAGAGAGGAGGTGAAGATTTCACAAAGAAATGCACACCAACAACAACAGCAACAACAACAACAACACATCCTCACAAATAACATACCATACAGAAGTAGTAAATTTAGCAAAACGTCAAAGAAAACCAATTACAACTACAACAACCATCAAGTGTATCGAAATACAAAAGCAAGTGTTTCGAATACAGCAACTACTACTACTACTACTACTACTACTCCTTTATATAAAAAGTATAATATTTGTAAGTTTAGTAATAGTACTATAACTACAACCACCATCAACCATAAGTTGTTTGATAATGATAATGATGATGATGATAATATTTTTAAAAATAATTCTAATGATCATGTTAACTCTAAGTTTAGTATTAGTAAAAATGTACATTTTTTAAATATTACTAATGATAACAACAACAACAATAGTAATAAATTTACAACAACAAATTCTATTATTACAATGGCAAATAATTTTAGCATTCATAACAGTAATAATAATAATAATAACAACAACAAAAACCACAATAATAAAAATGATCACTTTATTACAACAAAATCCCGAAAAACAGAAACCCACCCATCAATACAAAAACATTTACCATAAACTTTTGTGTGAGAAAATTTGAAAATTACAAGAAAAACTACAACTAAAGAGGAGGTATAAATACAAGAAACACATCACATCAGCGCATGTGACTTAAAAAGGCCAGGCAATTTTTTTTCAAGTTTTTACGCGTCGCGAGTTGCGATTATGGATAGCAACTCATCTTGAATTGCGTTGCCAGAAGATAAAACTATGAAATAAAAATTATTATAAATAAGTAATCAGTCCTTTAAACGTTCAGCAAAAAGAAATAAAAATAATGGTAAAAAAGTACACAATACAATAGAGAAATTAACTTTGTATGACAAGATCGTCCCTTAGCAAGGCAATTGAAATTAAGTTACAATCCATAATCGTCCCATAAGATTCTTTGTTATAGTTGAAGTTTGCCAATATTACTGAAAACACTGGGGAATATTCTTGTAACCCTCAGGCGACTTATTGAAGCGGTCTTTTTGGTGCATTTTTCAAAAAAGTTTAAGAACTGCTTTAAATGGGATTAAAGCGGATTAAAATATTGAACAAAAATGTTTGGCCATAAAATTTTATTGTAGATCTGTGTAAGAACACAAGCTAAATTCAAACCAGTAAGGAGAGACTAAATTCGGGCGGAGCGGACTATATAATACCCTACACCACCGAGTCTATGTAATACTTTTAATCTATAGCACTTTTATCCAAATTTAGTCAGACTTTAATTTTGCATACCTATTGAAATATCGAATCGAACCTTCTACGATTTTCTTACGATGGTACACGGAATGTCAATTAAAACAATGTAGATATCGGATGCGAACGTCACCTGCAAAATTTTGTGACTACTACAGCTTTAAAAGGACATATCGGATGAAAGATATATATGGGAGCTATATATAAATCTGATCCGATTCTGATGATTTTGCACACATATTGGGACGCCACAAAAAACACTTCGTGGCAAATTTGGCAAAGATCGGATCAAAATTGTGCCTTCTCCAGACTTAATAGGTCAAATCGGATGAAAGTTATATATGGGAGCTATATCTAAAAATATATATATGAGGTATATCTAAATCTGAACCGATTTTTTTTCAAAATCAATTGCGTTCGTCCTTGGACCAAAAAAGAGACTTATGCCAAATTTTGTGAAAATCAGACAACAAATGCGGCCTGTACCTTGACTTTTTTAAAATGGGATTGTAGCGAATTAAAATATTTAACAAAAATGTAACTGAAAGGACATTTTAGGGTTCAAGTCGTATTAAAGGATCAATACGTCAATTTATGAAAATAGGGCAAATGACAATAAAATTATCAAATATTAACGTTTCGATATACCCCATAAAACTAAAACACGAATTTTGCCTCTACAATATTTGTACTAGGAAATTGAAAATATGTTTTTATTTAAGTTTGTAAAGTTTTCCTTTTATAACAAAAAAAAAAAAAAAAAACATTCACATAAACTTAGAAATATTATTACAAACGTAAGCTAAAAAACTTCAGCAAATTAGGCAAATTGAAAAATATATTTATATTTTTGATACTTAGTGGCGTATCATTTGATTTTGAATACAGCTGCGCAAATGTCGCCACATTAGAAGGGGATAATCATCACTAAAAAATTTTCTGTTGTTCTCGCCAGGATTCGAATCCAAGTTTCCGATGTCTGGAAGAGGGCAGACTGATCCCACTACTGGATCCTGGAAAGGGCCCCAGTAAAAAGGAGAGTCGTGCAGAACGACCTCCCTTCTTTCACCAGGAGCCAAGGGGCTTGAGGGACTTCTTCTTCTTTAACGGGAGAACTTTCATTTGCCCAAGCACGGACTGCATGACCGCTTTGCACGCCTGCACTACATATTTTAACCGTCCTCAGTCCTCGTGGCTCTGCATCTCTCGAAGTCTTCGATAAGGTCAGCCAATTTTTTGCAAATTTTGCTCATGAACATTCCACAAAGGAACAGGGGCAAACTTCTCACATATCAATGAGTGCAGTCTGCTTCAAGTTTAAGCTCAATGATTAGGGCCCTCCTTTTTATAGCCGAGTCCCAACGGCGTGCTGCAGTGCGACATCTCTTTGAAGAGAAATGTTGTCAAATGTTGCCAGCATTAGGAGGGGAAAACCACCGCTGGACCGCTTTTCTCATGGTATCGCCAGGATTCGAACCCAGGCGTTCATTATCACAGGCGGACATGCTAACCTCTGCGCTACGGTGGCCTTCAAGGTCAGCCATGGCAAGCTTTTTGAAGACAACATTAACACGTGCCTCCAGACGGGCCTATAACGTTGAATTTCGAACTATCTGTGAGAGTTGAGTGTAGAGTTGAACAGGGAGTTCCCCAAGGCGGGGTTTTATCTCCGACACTGTTTAACCTCTACCTCTTCTCTATTCCGCATCCTTTAGATCGCTTTGAGAACGTATCATATGCGGACGATTGCACGATCAAGGCTTCGACCCACTTCTATGATGACATCTGCCTGAGGTTAAACCAATACCTTGCCGATCTTGCGGTTTATTTCCCTGCTAGAAATTTGAACATATCCGTCACCAGATCTTCAGCCACACTGTTCACTCCAAAATCGGCGGCAATGATTGAGGAGTTGAACATGCACATTCCATTAAGAAACAGGGAATTAATGTTTAAGCTCAAATATAAGGGGCCTCCTTTTTCATGCCGAGTCCGAAGAGAAGTTTTAACATTCTAGGATACCTCCAAAAATGCAGCCAGCATTAGTAAGGGGATAACCACCGCTGAAAAATGTTCTGATGTTTCACGCCGGGTTTTAAACACAGTCATTTGGCGTTATAGGCGGGCCACATTGGCCTCACACTTGACAGCCTTTATAAATCATTAGCACATGCCACTGTAATTTGCAAGGTCGGCAACAAAGTCCTCAAGTCGCTTGTCGACAGTACGTACAAAACAAATCAAGCAAATATCCTGCACGTCCGAAGCCACACCTACATGCTGTCTTAGCAATCTATACTGGGCTGCTATCGCAGAGACCATCCCAATCACTATCTTGTGAATAGGCATTTGCTGTCCAGAGATATCAGGATGGATCAACATGATTAAAATGTAAGGTTAAGCGCTTTAAGAGAGTTCTTATAGATCATGCGGCGTTTCAGGCGGGTCTAGATACCATACACGCAGACACGGTAGCAGGAGCGATAAGAAGCAGAAGTCCTTGGAGATCGACCGCCACCCATCGAACCTGAAGAAGTTAGCCTCCCTCCACAAACTAGAGTGGTTCTGGCTCCGCCAGATGCAGCGGCCTCAATTGCTACAGCGATAGTATTGTTGCCATAGTGTTAGATGTATCTCCCGATTGTAACCAAAGTACAATGCAAGAATGAACATTTCTGTAACAAATTTGGCCGTTGGCAACGCAACTGCAGTTGGTTTACCATCCATAATCAACCCATAAAACAGCGACGTCGGTTTCTTTGATGGCAAGTCAAACGTATTCTTATTCCCTTTGTTTCAGTCGTTGAGACAGCAACGAATTTAACAATTTACCAATTAAACGTTTGGAAGGCATAAAAAAGTATTTAAGTTTTCTTATGGGTCGATTATGGATGGCAACCCAACTTCAGTTGCGTTACCAACGGCCAAATTTTTTAATTTTTGCATTGAATTAAGTAAAAATAATTATATTGAATGAAATTGACAAAAAATTTCCAACTTTATACTAATTTTTGCTTGGTGGTTTTGTCTCCCGGCAACGCAACAGTAGTCGAATTGCAATCCATAATCGACCCATTATTTTATGTTTATTTTTGCAAAACACTAACCATTCAGTCCAAAAAAAGAGACTGAATGATTGGTCTTTGAGTATTTCACACATACAGTTACATTTTCATTTTGGACATCGCTGCTCTAAAAGGATTTTCAGTTTTGACATTTAAGTTTTCATAGTAAATATTTTAATCTGTTGCACTCCCATTTAAAGTAGTTCCTAATCCTTTCTGGAATTAATTAGAGGGGTAGAAATGCGTAAATTGTTTTGGTTTAACTCACGATGCAAACTTGTAGAACGTCGAATCACCATTTTTAACTTCTCTTGCCTAAACTTAGATTTTCGTTTATTTGTTTTCACATTGTAATTCAAGAGAGAGAAGATGGAGAGAGAGAGAGAGAGAGAGAGAAATATCAATATGACAAAACTCATAATAGCCTAAAAAGCTTTTTGTTTATAAATTTGGGCAAATGTTAAAAGAAAGACAGTAATGTTATCATTCTATTAACTTTTGTCTAAATTTATAATCAAAAAGTTTTGTAGACTAAAGTGTTTTTATGGCAATATGACAAATCGAAGTATGAGGTTTTATTATATTTCCACAAATACAATATTAACAGCTAAAACTCCCAAGCTTTTCTTACTTAAAAAACGGATTTCGTTCGCTTGAATGTGACATTCAGTTGCATTTGTCAAGAAAATGCAGCATATTTAAATGATTGAGAGAACGAAAACCGTTTGTTTGACAGAATTGCGGTATGTATGTATATAGCAAGTCAAGTATCTATTATGACTTAAACCCTAAAACGAATTTTCAGTTTTGACATTTAAGTTTTGGTTAGCGACTCACAGTAAATATTTTAACCTGCTGCAGCAATCCCATTTAAAGTAATTCCTAATTCTTTTTTGAAATATATAAAGAGGGGTAGAAAATTTCCCTATTTTTTTGGGTTAAAGAAAATGGCATATTGGATAATAAATATTTTAAGTTGTTGCAGCAATCCCATTTAAAGTAATTCCTAATTTTTTTTTTAAATATCTAAAGAGGGGTAGAAATTTTCCTCTTTTTTTGGGTTAACTGTCGATGTAAACTTTCAAAACGTCAAAACACATTTTTACCTTCTCTTAGTTATTTTAGTTTAGTTTTTCTTGTATTTAAATTCACAGTGTTATTCAAGAGCGAAAAGAGAGAGAGAGTTATTGACAGCTAAAACCCCCCTAGCCTTTCTCACTTAACTAACGGCATTCGTTCGTTTGCATATGACATCCAGCAGCATTTATAAATAAATGAAATGCAGCAGATTTGAATGACTGAGAAAACGAAAACCGTTAGTTTGACAGAAGAGCAAAGTTTTGGTGGACTTGGTAGTATAAAACATCATCTCCTCTCTACTTCCACTCCAAGCATAATATACATAAATCAGAGCAATATAATATAAAAAACACATAAATTGAATATAATAATAATGGCAAACAATAGGTCTGTTCGCGTACTTTTCCAGTAAAAATTTGCCAGTAGAAATTTGCAGCAGAGTAAAAACAGCTTTTAGTCTCTTTTACTATTTATTTGAATTAAACAGCTGGTTTTATAAAACGGCTGTTCGATGCTGCAAATTTCTACGCAAATCTGCACAAATTTTTGAGTACACGAACACACTTATCAATATCGTTTATAAATCTTAATCAAATGATACATAAAAAAACTAAATACGAATTATATTGAAAACAATCTCAGCTTGCTTCAATTAATTATTCCTAATGAATGTATTACTACTCCCATACTTTTATTGTCTTAGCCTTATTTTAAGTTTATTAGATACCTAGGTGGTCATTGGGTCCAAGCTTCTATGCGAGTTGTCTGAAATTTGAGCTGATGGGAGGTGATGGTTGGAAGGTTTTTCCGATTTTACTTTTTGACGCCACAAAAGTCACGGCTAAGATATGTCTCAATCACCTTACTCTCCTTAGGGAACTCTATTAACCAAGCAGTTTCACTTTCACACTAAACCTTCTTCCACTTTTCGCCAAAAGACTTGAACAGTGACTGAAAATTCAATTTTTTTTTTGCCAATAAAACACCCATATGGGTTTGATGAAGGTTAGTGCTGCTACATACAACATTCTCTGTGCTTGTTGTATTCTATTACTTCAGACATTTTAGAAAATTGTCCAGCATTTTGATTTCACTGATGAAGATGTTTTGAGCCATGGTGTCAAATTTGATACTAGAAACGCGTAAGACTGTAAATTCTGAGTTTCACGTTTCCACTGAGTCCTATTCCCCAGTTACGTATAGTAAGTAAGTTGCTTTGTTCGTGATATAATTGTATCCTCCAAGACCATGAGCCATTATTTTAAAGCTGTTGACATCTGCTGTAAACACTGCTCTTCAATGGAAATAGATTTTGATAGTCATGTCATTGTTGTTGTTTTAGTCACTTATTTACATGTGGAGGCAGCATTCTTCGTCAAGCTCCTATAGGCGAGCAAGGTCCATAAGACTGATTGCCGCGGGGACGTAATGACCATTGGTTATATAAAGGCGCCTATAACTCGCCTTGTCATAGCGAGTATCATAGGCACTCTATATCATAGACACTCCGAGTATCATAGGCACTCCACTTGGTACAGATGATTATCCTATGAAGCATTTCACTATCCGCAAACCTTTTGACGCGCTCGGGTAGCTGTAAGCTCATCGGTTTTCCCTAAGTCATCAAAAAGGCGTAATCTACACCCACATTAGCTTTGAATGGTACTGGCGGCACATTGTCAAAGAGTGTCATACCAGACGTTTTGTAGCTTTTCAAAGCTATAACCCCGTTTACATTGCTCTTTAAAACCGGAATAAATAGCTCGATCATCTGTTTTCCCTTTATAAAATCAGCTGACGAGAGGCTTAAACGGGGTTTATAGCACTTGCATTTTTCAATATGCTTATATGGTGTATTGATGCAGCATGTCTTTGAATATGTGGGTAACATTGGCATGGGGGATGGGTCGGTGTTCAGAATTTGTTCGTAGTGTTTTAAGTACACGTTTGTTTTTCTACGGATGAGTGTAACGTGTTTATCATTTGATAATCGAGATATAAGATTAGTTGTTTTGTGATCCTGGGTAGGCCAGCAGCTATGTGGAGTTTATCAGCATCAGCAGTTTATTATCTGCTTTAGCGCTATGTAACAGCAGGATATTATAGGACAGCACGGTATAGGTCCTTGTTTCTTATTGCTTGCTTAGCTTTAAATTAATGGGTCGATTATGGATTGCAACTCGACTACAGTTGCGTTGATAGGAGACAAAACCACGAAGTTGGAAATTTTTGTAAATTTCATTCAATATCAGTATGTTTTTAAGTTCAGCTACTAAAAAATTTGTAAAAAGTACGTAATTCAATGCAAAAATTATAATTTCTGTAACAAGTTTGGCCGTTGGCAACGCAACCGAAGTGCAATTGCCATCCATAATCGACCCATAATATCTATTGGCAAATCTAACGGTACACAACCACAACCCGAATATGCAGGTTTATATTGGCTTTTTCCCACTGCCTTGATTTATTCTATCTTTCATAGTGCTTGGCTAAGAAGCTTTTCATTTGGGAATGGGATTCTGATCGTCTTCATTTACTTGAATACAAAAAAAAAATATATTTTTTTTTTAATTTTTGTGTAATCGTTTCATATTTTTATTATTTATTTATGATTAGCTAAACTTAATAGCAAAACTTAAGATTTTACAAAAAAAAAATAAACATTTTTTAAATTAATTAAAAAAAAAAATTCAAATTTATATAAAACATTTTTTATTCCTACAACATACAATTTGCCTAAACAATATTTGTCTTAAAAAAAAGTTGTCGGAACCAGAAAACCAACCAAAACAAAAAACAAACATAAAAGCAATAAAAAAAATCTCTTTTTCAATATGCCAATATTAAGTTTTTTTGTTTTTTTTACCAATAAACCAACCAATAACTAAAAGTACAAAACCCAAAAGAAATACAAAAAAAGAAATAAACGGCAAAACTACAACTGAAATAAATACCATGGAAAAATTTAAAAAAAATAATTTGCATACTATAGTTCAAACATTTGAAAAAAACGAAAAATATAAAAACATTTTGTTTAAAACAAAAAAATATTTTTTTATACAAAACGTTATTTTTTGCTTGTAATTATTATTTTTTAATATTATTTTAGTATGTAAGCACTCAAGACCATCGCATATTCTTTTTGTTTAATAATATAATTTTTCTTTTTTTTAAATTAGTTTTTGATTAAAAAACTATTTTTATTTTATTTCGAATATATGTCTAAAAATTATTGTTACAAAACATCAATTTGGTAATTTTTTTCTTTTTTTCAAATCATAAGACAGCGGGAAGCAATCAAATATCTACATGCAGTTGACCGTTACAATTTTCAATTTTAACGATTTTTGATTAGAAAAAAAAACGACAAAGTTATAAATGTTAAATTTGTAGGAGTGTTACAGGATTTCACTCCCACCAGAGGCATATGTATACTACAAATTGCCTAAGTAAGTCTGTAACGGACTGCAGCTATTTTTCAGCCGAACCTAACCTTAGGTTTACAGCAGTGTTGACATCTAGGGCGACATCTGTATTACACAAAACTTCTGAATTGTTTTTGTTGTGATATTATTTTGTGTTTTCATCCGTTCATCTGCGTCCAAAGCAAAGTGGTTCTAAGCACAGCTTAGCTAGTTTCAAATGGGACTCACATCCAATACGTTGACTTCAATCCTAGTCCAGTAGGAATTAAGTCAGAATTACTTTGGTTTACCTAGGGAGGTTAACTTTTTCATGTGCTATGGGTGGCGGTCGATCTTCAAGCACGGCATTCACTCGATAGACTTTTAATGCTTTCGCTTTCGTACCAAAGGCCTGCATAAAATAATTCATTGGTAACTGTTTTTGCTGGACTTGTAAACGCTAGACCCACATGATGTTGTATTTCAAGACTATTGAAGAGCGGGATACTGAAAATAGAGTTGTTGTTGTTGTAGCAGTGTGTTGTACACTGAGGCGGCAGCCTTCGTCGACAAATATGTGCTGACAAATATACCTTGGACTAACCCTATAATGCTTTTGGATATTGTGGCTAGAAAAAATGCAACGACCACTGATGTGAGGCTAAGGGAACTTTCTATTTGGTCATGTGGCGGCTACGGACACTTTGTTATCATTGAAGATATCTTGATATCACTTTGTTATCATTGAAGATATCACAATCACTTTCTGATTCGATTTAGCCATGTCCGTCTGTCCATCTGTGAGTCCATGTATTCTTGTAATCAAAGTGAAGGTCTTACGGGTTATTCATTCATCATGAAATTTTGCACATATCACTTTTTTGGTCCAAGGTGGAACGCTATTGATTTTGGTAAAAATCGGTTCAGTTTTAGATATAGCTCCCATATGTATGTATCGCCCGATTTGCACTTAAATGGCCGTAGTAACTACAATTTTCAAATGAACTGCACAAAATTTGGCATAAACTATTCTGTTTTTGATTTTAACATATCCGCAAAATTTCATCAACATCGGTTCAGATTTGGATATAGCTCCCATATATATGTACCGCCCGATTTGCTCTTGTCTTGGTGTCTGGAAGTATACAATGTTGTAATTTTTCAAGATTTTCCAAATAATTTTGCAAATTTTTCACTTCCCCCCCAGCCCTTCACTAAGACTCTCCACTCGATAACGCTGATTGTCCACGACTGCGGTTGCAGCTACTTCACAACCTGTGGACCATTCAAATGGATGCTCGGAGTTCCAACACGTGTGGTGCTCATAGTCTTCCCGTAATGCAGGCTTTCGTTGTTGTAGCCACATTTTCATGTGGACTTGGCGATCCTCGTTAAGTTCATGTGTGAGCACGCTCGTTCCGTTCCAAAGTACCGACCGCCGCAGAAGCACGGTGGTTATTTAAAGGCGCCAATAACTTGCCTTGTCTTATAGAGCATCATAGGTACTCAGTTTTTGTGCAAGAGCCGATGCCGCCCGACCTCTCACTGAGACTCTCCGTTGTAAACCGCTGATTGTCCACGACTGCTGTTGCAGCTACTCCGTATGGAGCATTCCACTATTCGCAACCTGTGGACGCGCTCGGTAGCCCGCAGCTAATCTTCTCGTGACAGCAATGAATATCACAGATCAATCCTCAATGTTCCAGCTTGTGTGGTGCTCACAGCTATTCCATGCCGGGACCCTGGTTTTCGTGCTATGCAATTTACGATTACGCAGACTTTCGTCGTTGTGCTATGCAATTTACAAAATACATGCTGATGCTCAACGAATAGAAACTGTCCAAAGGGGCTTGGTAACAGTAGTCCTTCAAGCATTTTGGCTACAGGCGATTTAAGGGAACTCGTTCCGTAGGATTCTCCTTTTCTCGTGTTCTTTTCAGGCTTAAGTAGCGGAATCACTCTGTCCATTTTTTAAACATCGGGAACTATGACGAAGATCAAAGACAAGTTGAGGATCTGTGTCAGGTATTCGACAACTAGCAAATTCAGATTCTTCAGCATAAATGCAAAGATTCCGAAAACCCATTAGAAATTATGAGTGTTTAAAACATGTATGTGACAAATGCCTCTCCTCCTTTTGCCCTCTTACTGTTGGGATAGCGCATTTCTTCGGATCGTTCACTGTTTCGTCGCCAAAAGTGTATATTAACATTGTATAGCTCTATCTGGGTAGTACCCGTACCTGACTGTTATCCACATACATTCCATGAAGAAGGGATCACTAGCCACA
Source organism: Stomoxys calcitrans (assembly GCF_963082655.1). NCBI lineage: Eukaryota > Metazoa > Arthropoda > Insecta > Diptera > Muscidae > Stomoxys > Stomoxys calcitrans. Next base: position 57,415,302 of record NC_081554.1, on the reverse strand, counting down.
GTCGTTGGCAAGGAAGGTTTTTAAAGCAAGGAATGATGTATCAAGAAAATCAGCACTCACATCCATTCCATGTGCGATTCTTACGCAGCACATTGTAACTGTAACAAATTTGCAAGCCGCAAGTGTAAAACCCCGTTCACAATGCTCATTCAATCCGGATTTAAGGCTCTTCTCAGCTGATTTTTAAAAGGGAGAACAGATGATCGAGCGATTAAATCCGGATTTAAAGAGCAGTGTTACATGGGGTTTAAGTCAGCTTTGTCCCCAAGGCGGATTAAATAAGGTGGTCTCACGCGAGCAGCTGTTAAGGTCAGGTTTGGCAGTAATAAGATGTCAGATTTTTGTTTGCATTCTCTTTGTTGTTATCTTCTTTCTCGGATTTTCTCTGCTCATTTACGAACACGTAAACACACATGCACACAAATTTCTTTGCCTGTGTTGGCAAAACGTCGATCAGCTTGATGGCAAGATGGCGGATTGCACCATTCGATTTGTGGTTGTTTTACAAATGAGACCACCTTTAATTGTTTCGCCATGCTTTGCCTCCTGAATCGCTGCGACCATTAAATTCATCCGACTTTGGAGTCTACTATCTCATCCATCCTACCTCGGAGACCATTACTGTACTTCAGTTATGCCGTCAAGCCACTTTTATCTATGCACTGCTTACACCTGATTGACGCCGGCCGATGATAGAGGCGGTTCTGGCAGACCGAACAGAACCAAAGTTCGTGGTTCCTTAGGATCCCACCATGGACCACAAAACGTACCGCGCTGGCTTTCCGATATGTGCCTTTCCCCATGGTTACAATCACTCTACAGCCTTCAAAAATTGAGTTTTGAGCTGAAATTTGGCACATATACGTCTTAACCAAATGCACACTGGTTAAGTTCTTGAACGGGCCAAATCGGACCATATTTCGATATAGCTGCTATATAGACCGATCTGCCGATAAAGGGCCCAATGCCCATAAATGCTGAGTTATTTTAAGCCTCCCGACATCTGGCCTAAAAATGGTTTAGATCGGACTATGTTTGGATATAGCTGCTATACAGACCGATCTGCCGATATAGGGTCTGAAGCCCATGAAAGCTTTATTTTTCATCCGATTTCGCTGAAATTTGAAACAGTGAGCTATTTTAAGCCTCCCGACATCTGAACTAAACATGGTTTCGATCGAACTATATTTAGATATAGCTGTCATATAGACCGATAAAGGGTCTGAAGTCCATAAAAGCTTTATTTATTACCCGATTTCGCTGAAATTTGATACAGTGAGTTATTTTAAGCCTCCCGTCACCTGACCTAAACATGGTTTAGATCGGATTATATTTGGATATAGTTGTCATATAGACCGATCTGCCGATAAAGGGTCTGAAGCCCATAAAAGCTTTATTTTTCATCCGATGTCGCTGAAATTTGAAGCAGTGAGTTATTTTAAGCCTCGCGACATCTGACATGGTTTAGATCGGATTATATTTGGATATTGCTGTCGTATAGACCGATCTGCCGATGAAGGGTCTGAAGTCCATAAAAGCTTTATTTATTACCCGATTTCGTTGAAAATTGAAACAGTGAGTTATTTTAAGCCTCCCGACATCTGACCTAAACATGGTTTAGATCGGATTATATTTGGATATAGCTGTAATATAGACCGATCTGCCGATAAAGGGTCTGAAGCCCATAAAAGCTTTATTTTTCATCCGATTTCGATGAAATTTGAAACAGTGAATAGTTTTAGGCCTCCCACCATCCGACCTAAATATGGTTCAGATCGGACTATACTCAAATATAGCTGTCATATTGACCGATATGCCGATGAAGGGTCTGAAGCTCATAAATGCTATGTTGATTACCCGATTTCGTTGAAATTGGAAATAGTGAGTTTTTTAAGCCTCTCGACACCTCATCCAAATATGAGTTAGATCAGACTATATAGATATAGCTATCATAAAGATCGATCTTACAATTTATGGTCATAACCGCATAAAAATCAAATTTTTTGTCTGAAAATGTTACTGGTATATGAGTTCTCGGGACCGGAATAAAATATGATCGAGACCAGCCCCTATTAAGATATAACTACGGGTATAGTAGTGGAGTTATAACAAAGTAGGATGATTATTATATCCTTGTTTAATTTGGTTCATATCGGCCCAGATTTGGTAATAGGTGTCATATAGAACGATCTTGGCCCTTTAAAAAGCGCATTTATTATCCGATTTCGTTGAAATATGACGCAGTGACTTATGTTAGGCTTTTAGACATCCGTGTCCTATATGGTTCAGGTCGGTTTATATTTCGATATAGCGGCCAAAAAGACCCATATTTTGTTCTACAAAAGTGAACAGTGTTTTATATTTATTAGACCACTCAATGTTCGCTCCGAATTTGGGTGCATAAGTTATCCAATTTTCACCGGATTGTGACGAAAGGTGGTTTACATACATACCCCAGGTGGTGGGTATCCAAAGTTCGGCCAGGCCGAACTTAACGCCTTTTTACTTGTTTGTTTTCGTTTTGTTTTTTTTTTTTTCTTTGTATATTTCCCATCTGTTTTCTACTTAAAATCGATCGATTTAAGCGACATAACAAAATTTAGACAAAAATCATAAAAATAACTTCTAAAAAAAAGAAGAAAAGAAAATCTTGGAAAAAATAAAATATATATATTTTTGTTTGTTGTAAATTAAAAAGGAACAGAAAGAAAACAAAAATACAATTTTTGTTTTTTTTTCAATTTCTAACAAAAATATCTAAAATATAAGAAATATTTCTAGTAAAATGCATTATATTAATTAAAAAAAAAAACAAAAACATTCATATATTAAGGGAATTAATTTCTATGAAATTGTTTTGTTTTCTTTAAAAATAAAAAATTAATATATTGGAGAGGATTGATTAATTTATAAAGGTTTATTATTATTATTAAATAGGGTAAATGTAAATAAATTATTAGATGAATTTTGTTTTGTCGCATATGAAAAAAAAAATCCGAATACAGTGTATCTACAGATAATTGCACGTCGTAAAATTTTTTACATATATAAATTTCGAGAAAAAAATACCAAACAAAAATATTTCAAATAAAAAACGAACAATAAATCTTTGAAAAATAAAATAAAAATAAAAAAAAATTTTTCTTCGAAAATAAAAAAAAAACAAAAATTAATTAAAGGCAAATTTAAAATGCATTTTTGCTATGAATATTAAAATATAAGCAACTTTTCGTAATTATGCATATAATATATATATACATACATACATATATTGCAGTTCATATACTTAGTATCAAATTATGCTGGATCGATAAACGTAATGTATTTAATTAAAAACAAAATAATCCATAATTAAGATATAACATAATTATAATACACATACATATATTTATAAATATTGTATTGTTAATAATGAAATACTAACAATATACATATACACAAAGAAAAAAAAAAAAATAATAAAACCACATTAACATCATGCATTCTTTATAACTCATCTATACATACATAAATAAATATTCATATAAATAAAAAAAAATATAATAAAAACTAAAAACTTGCTATTATATATAATTATTTCCTAATATGTATTATTATTATAATTAAATTATTATCAATAAATACATAATTTTATGTTCTAAACCCTCTAAACATTGAATTTATTCCACATCCATCATAACGAAACGAGTTCCCTTAAATCGCCTATAGCCGAAATGCTTGAAAGACTACTGCTACCAAGGCCCTTTGAAGAGTTTCTATTTGTTGAGCATCAGCATGAATTTCGTAAATTGCATAGCACGACGACGAAATCCTGCGGCCCGGCACGGGATAGCTGTGAGCACCACACAGACCGAAAAATTGAGGACCGATCTGTGTGGTGTTCATTGCTGTCATGAGAAGCTTAGCTGCGAGCTACCGGGCACTTCCACAGGTTGCGGATAGTGGAATACTCCATACGAAGTAGCTGCAACGGCAGTCAAGGACAATCAGCTACCGGGCACTTCCACAGATTGCGCATAGTAGAAACTCCATACGAAGTAGCTGCAACGGCAGTCAAGGACAATCAGTGGTAATGGACGAAGAGTCTCAGTGAGAGGCCGGTCAACACCGGATCTTGCACAAATACTAAGTGCCTATGATGCTCAATGGGACAAGGCGAGTTATTGGCACCTTTAAATAACCATTACAGGGGCAAACTTCTCACATATCAATGAGTGCAGTCCGATTCAAGTTTTAAGCTCAATGATAAGGGGCCTCCTTTTTATAGCCGAGTCCGAACGGCGTGCCGCAGTGCGACACCTTTTAAGTGAGAAGTTTTACATGGTATAGTACCTCACAAATGTCGTCAGCATTAGGAGGGGAAAACCACCGTTGAACATTTTTTCTGATGGTCTCGCCAGGATTCGAACTCAAGTCGTTCAGCGTCATAGCCGGACATGCTAACCTCTGCGCTACGGTGGCATAGGTTAGCCCCTGTTCCTTAGTGGAATGTTCATGCGCAAAATTTTTAATTTGCAAATAACCATTAAATAATCTGTTACCGCGCCTATCGGTCCTTTGGACCGGAACGAGCTTGCTCACCTACAGGAGCTTGACGAGGATCGCCAACTCCACAGGAAAATGTTGCTACAACAACAACAAGAACGCATATTAGACGCCAGCGAAATCAATAAAAGTCCAAAAGTCTTGCAGGAGGATTGGTCAGAAAAGTTTTCCGAATAAGGTAAGAAATACACGTTATTTAAATATTGGGTTGCCCAAAAAGTAATTGCGGATTTGTTAAAAGAAAGTAAATGCATTTTTAATAAAACTTAGAATGAACTTTAATCAAATATACTTTTTTTACACTTTTTCTAAAGCAAACTAAAAGTAACAGCTGATAACTGACAGAAGAAAGAATGCAATTACAGAGTCACAAGCTGTGAAAAAATTTGTGAACGCCGACTATATGAAAAATCCGCAATTACTTTTTGGGCAACCCAATACAATACAAAAAGGCCTAGTTAGAGGCCAAACAAGGTCTCGGATCGTTTAACCAGCTGTACCCTACAAGCTTCATGCTCGCGGGCATAGAAAAAAAACGAACAGAATCACAAGTACAGTGTAAGCAACTTCGTTCGGTTGAGGCATTGTTGTTGTTCCACAAAGCTACTTCACTTAGATGAAGAAGGCGATAACTGGCTTAGGTGTATGTCGATAGTGGCATGGGGCGGATTAATATCCGCACACTCTTTTCAACCTAACCTTACGAGGGTCAACTGACAGCTCTATCGTAAAGTTTCACATTTTTGAGGTTATACGAACTAAGAACGTTTTGGCATACCAGGGCTATTTGTGTTGTTTACAGTACAGGGTCATTAACTTCTACCATATGTCCATACCATATGTGCTGTCCAATTTAAGTTTATGCTTAATGATTAAAGACCTCTTTTTTGAGGTCGAGTCCGAACGGCGTGCCGCTGGGAGTTCAGGAGACACCTCTTTGAGGAGAAGTTTCTACATAGCCAATTGTAGTCAGCATTATGATGGATACGAACCCAGGCGTTCAGCTTCACATGCAAACCTCTGGACCACGGTGGCGGCCTCCTTGAGCCACTCCCTACCCAAAATTATAGTGGGTCAACCCTTATCTCATTCTTCGTCTCAAAGACCTTGAGGAGACTACATGGCACGAGCACATGGGACTGTTTCCATCCTTCATTGGTATGTGGCGAACAACATACATACACCAAAGGTTGGTCGGGCCACCGCAACGCAGAGGTTAGCATGTCCGCCTATGACGCTTAACGCCTGGGTTCGAACCCTGGAGAGACCATCAGAAAAAATATTCAGCGGTAGTTTTCCCCTCCTAATGCAGGCAACATTTGTGAGGTACTATGCCATGTAAATCTTCTGTCCAAAGAGTTTTCGCACTGCGGAACACCATTCGGACTCGGCTATAAAAAGGAGACCCCTTATCATTGAGCTTAAACTGGAATCGGAATGCACTCATTGATATGTGAGAAGTTTGCCCGTGTTCCTTAGTGGAATGTTCAGAGGCAAAATTTGCAACACAATGGACCTTAGCTATTCAATATCTTGACATCAAGGGCAGATGAGACCATTTCAAATACTTAAACCAGGATTAGGAAGCCCAGTGCCTAAGCGAGGCATGTGTTGATCCCAAAACTGCGCTTATCTCTCAGGTCATTAGAGAAGGAAAAAGTGAAGGTCATTGCCTATGCAGATGGTGTCGTCATCTCTCTACTATTACGGTACTTATTCGGAGAGTATTAAGAAGGCTATCTGGATGACTTCGGACTGCGGATAAGGGTCCGGACATTGCAACGGCAGGTCCTTGATGACGCGATGTTCAGTTATTCATAATTGCAAGAAGAAGAGACAAGATAATGAGTGAACATCTCTTTCTGAGCTTGGATTTCCTTCAGTCACATATTTCTGTCATCGTTCTGGAGGCTTTACAAGGCTGAATTAGTTGACTGGACAATGCTGTTACCGGTGAGAGTTTCTTTCTGATCCGCAGGGTTTCCTATTTTTCTGTCAAATATGTTGGTGACACTTTCCTTTTTCTAATTGCTTTTCTCTTTTACTTTCTTCTTGGGCAAACACAATGGACCTTACCTGACCAATCTCTTGAAAACAGGGGCGGATGAGACTATTTCAAATACTTAAGTCAGGATTGGGAAGCCAGGTGCCTAAGCGAGACATGTATTGGTACCAAAAACTGCTCTTAGATGCATTATATACATTGTCAATAGATTATCTGCGTTCCGTTTTGAAAGTTCGTCGCACATCAACCTCCTTTGTCACAGCCTTTGTACGTTTTCAGCTTATAAAACAACAGTAGCGCCCTTTGAGTGTATGTAGAATTTAGCACTAGGTTCACCTTCATAACTGACACAAAGTAAAGAGTTTCCCCAATTTTTCCAAGTACTTCGGTCTTCTCGTTTCCCTTGATGTTGTTGTTGTAGTAATGTGTTTTTCACTGTCTATCGGCTCGAAGACTACGGATACGACGAGTGTCTTTGTAACCGGGCCAAGCCGGCTGCCTTGATATTCTTGTGTTCCAGTAAACAGCAAAGAGTCAAAGTGTGACACACCTGTAGACTCATCATTGACTTTCAAAAGCAGCTCAGGACTTTGGTTCTTACACACGTACCGTTAAATGACCGTTACAGTTTTATTACTTGTGTTACCTCCAAACGATAACATTTAAAAGAAACTTGCAGCTTGACAAACATGACAACTTTTCGTATTAATTCAAAACCGTTAAGGAGACGCAAAAAAACCTTTATATACACTGTTTTTACAACCAATATGTATGAGTTATTTCCTTTTAAAAATAAAAAAATCGATTCGCAAAATCGATTGTCTATCGATTTAAAAAATCGGTTTGTCTTGCATGTCTTGAAGTGTTAACGAACCATTACACCATCCAAATGTCAAAATAAAACTGCCGAACAACACATAAACAACACAGAAAAAGTCGGCCAATGAGAAATAATATTTTTTTTAGAAATTTAATTTAAATAAATGTAATCGAATGAGCGCAAATGAGCACAATGTTTAAATACTTTAAGAAACAAAGAAGTAAGTAAGAACTCAAGTTTTTTTTCATTATGCAGCAGTAGTGCGTTACAAAAACAAAAAAAAAAAACTTTCCAATACGTGACGTCTGCGTTAGCAGAACATGCTGCCTAATAAATAAAATTGGTGTCAAATTTTTATTTTGGGCTGTTGTTTCATCATTTGGTATTCTAATTCTAGTATGGATGGTATGTTGACATGATTCACTATGATTTTGTCTTTGTTTTTAGGTCGTCTGAATTCATCGAATGAAAATGACCCGCAGACAGATCAGGTGGACAATGCGGTGGGTGTTTCTGCTGGAAGCTGTGGACAAGATTTTCCCGAGGAAGTAGCTGGTGCTGCCTTAAAACGTCATTCGTTACGTTCCACAACATCCATTCACAGTTTCTGCGAAGAAGTTTTTCTCGAAGAACTCTCTAACCAGGGCATATTTACAGCTCATGGTCCGGGGGGCAATTGCGGTGGATCAGACAACGATGATGCTGTTAGTTATGGCGCTTTAAGTTTAGGTGCACTCAGCAGTTGTTACAATGGCACAGGTGGCTCTGTTTCGCACCCAATTAGTGTTCATTCAATGATGGGCTATGATGAAGGTATGTAACACAGACTATTGTTTTTGCGATTATAAATTAAAAACCAAAATGAATGCATAAATTAAATTTTTGGTGACAACATTTTCTGCTTGTACCAAATAGACATGGAAAAATGTAAAATTTAATTCGAAACTTGATTTTTTTATGGGCGAAAGTTAATTCTGCTTTTTCCTGCACAGTATTTTGCATTTGCAATATTACTTTGAGTTTTCGTCTTTAAATAGGCCATTCCATATATCAAGTGGCAGAATTATGATGAGATAATCTGAATCCAATAAAATAACGGACTGTCATGAAATGACCAGTCGAGGCAGTGTGCTGGCGAACGACTTTTCCTGCGAGCACCCTCATTTACCTTAAAAAACATGCCTAAAGCTATGGTATGCTTCTAATTATATGTTCCTTTGGTTGTTACGTAGAATAGAATGCCATAACACGTGAAGGGTGTTCAATTCTCTTCGAAACAAAACATTATTACCGGACTACTAACGCAGCAGCCGCTCGTTTTATTGCAAATGAAAATTTGCCCTGGAACATTCGATTAAAGAACTGGGGAAACTTCTCACAAATCAATGAGTGCTGTCCAATTCAATTTTAAGCTCAATGATAAGGGACCACTTTTTTAGCCGAGTTCGAACGGCGTGCGGCAGAGAGACACCTCTTTTGGGTGAAGTTTTTACATGGCAAAGTACATCACAAATGTCGCCAGCATTAGGAGGGAATAAACACCGCTGTAATTTTTTCTGATGGTCCTGCCAGGATTCGAACACAGGCGTTCAGCGTCACTTGGCCGAAATTTTGCACGAAATAGTTTGTTATAATTGACTATATTGGTCCCATGTAAAACGGTCTCCCGATTTGACTTCTTGATTTGGCTTCAATTTTGCATGTAGTGCTCTACCATGAGTTCCTACTGTGCCAAGTACGGTTTTAATCGGTCTATAACCTGATATAGCTCCCATATAAACCGATTTCCCGATTTGACTTCTTAAGCCCATAACAGACGCAATTACTGTCTGATTTGGCTGAAATTTTGCATGTAGTGTTCTGTTATAACTTCCAACATCTTTGCTCCCATATAAACCGATCTCCCGATTTGACTTCTCGAGCCTTTACAAGCCGAATTTTTTGTCCGATTTGGCTGAAATTTTGCATGTAGTGATTTGTTATAACTTTCAACAACTGTGCCAAGTAATTTTCAAATCAGTCTATAACCTGATATAGCTCCCATATAAACCGGTCACTCGATCATCCTTGCTCGGTTCCTAGAAGCTTTAATCTTTGTTGGTTTGACAGAAGTTTGGTATGTATTGGGTTGCCCAAAAAGTAGTTGCGGATTTTTTAAAAGAAAGTAAATGCATTTTTAATAAGGCTTAGAATGAACTTTTATCAAATATACTTTTTTTACACTTTTTTTCTAAAGCAAGCTAAAAGTAACAGCTGATAACTTACAGAAGAAAGAATGCAATTACAGAGTCACAAGCTGTGAAAAAATTTGTCAACGCCGACTATATGAAAAATCCGCAATTACTTTTTGGGCAACCCAATAGAATGACATTCAACTAAATTTATTTTGTATAAATTTTTAGTAGAATCCATGGTGGTGGGTTCTTTAGATTCGGCCCGGCCGAATGAGCACGCTGTTACTCGCTTAAAATAACAATGTAATGAATGCCATTAATTCACCTTTCCTTGAAGGACATCGTCGGCGATAACGCAAAATGCTGCAAGGGTAACAACTGCGTTGTTTATATCCTTTATCGGGCGTTCAGTCTATATAGCAGCGACATTCAAATATGGTCCGATTTAGCCTATACTCTGGAGTTTGGGTTCCATTTCATCTCACTGTTCCAAATTTAAGCGAAATCGAGTATTAAATGTTCATTTGTCCATATGCTTTAAATGATAGATCGGTCTATATGGTTTGTGGCAGATAGGTTTATATGGCGGTTATATTAGAAGTTTGCGTAACATTTTGGTCAGTTTTGGAAGGATTTTTTTTCAATTTTGATAGGAAATAAATTTCTTGAGTGGCAACACTCCTTAGAAGTCTACAATCTTGTTTTTCTTTTTTGTTGTAAGTAAATTGCAGTTCCAGGCCAACTAGAAGTTTCATCGGGTGCCACTGTATTGTTTCGTATTAGTTTATGTATTTTTTTGTGAAGTTCAGTTCTAGTTTGTTACTACTCTTTTATATAATAGGTGTATTTAACTTTTTTGTTTTTTTTTTGCAGAACTTTTCAAGTGCCATTCTCGTTTATCGATGAATTTAACATCTATTGTTTGTGAACCAAACTGCCTAAGCTACTTTGTCCAGTATTTGGATAAGAAAAATGCATTGCCTCTTATTAAATTTTATTTGGACACTGAAAATTTTAAAAATTCAGCATTGGCTCAATTACGAAAAGAGCTTAAATGTAAATTGATGTCACAACAAATTCCAGAAGAAGTTGGAGGTGTAACAGGCGCTGACGACGTTGATACTGAAATCACAACGACTGTAATCACTCAAAACGATACCGATGATGATCAAATCCAAAATAAACAGCAACAACAACAACAAGTTGATAATCAAACCAGAGGCGGAGAACGACATATCAATGTGCTGACGCCAGCAAATGTTGGAAATACTGGCACCGATATTGAAGCTGATGACAGCTGTCATGTACCTGAATTAAAAACCCTTTGTGATCTGTCAATGCGCAAACCCTTGACCGATGATGAAAAGTCCCAAATCTATGCGGAAACCAATAAGCATATTTATAAGACCAATGAAAGGCACAAACTGAAAGCTTCCTCTGAATTGTCTTTGTGCAGTTTAATGAGTAATTTCTCAGAAATCAATGAAAATGCCATCATCTCAATGGCCAGTGTAAAGGATGCCTTGGGCATATACACCAAGTATTTAATACAGGATTCCAAAGAGCGCATTGAATTACCTGTGGATATTTTATCAAAAATTTCCCTAATTATATGCAAAAAGGATGAACACGAAGATGCAGAAGAAGGCGGGTCAAGTACGACCATAACTGCAGACTGTTTCCTTGAAGCTCAACAATATGTTCTCAACAAATTGGAAAAGGATTTCCTAAGTGACTTTCTGCAAAGCACCTATTATGCTAAATATTGCGTAGATCTAATAGAGGGTCATTGCATCAATATAAACGATATACTACATAGTGAGGTTACTTTATTTTATTTTATGGAATACTTAGAGCAGCACCATGAACGAGATTGTTTGGACTTTTGGTCAACGGCCATAAACTATCGCAAGAGCTACGTTTCCAGCATAGAGATGAATGAGAAGGAGGCCCAATCCGATGCCATGATTATCTATGAGAAATTTTTCTCCTTGCAAAATGAGTCTAAACTTTGGTCTTCGAACAAACTGAGGGCCAATGTTGAGGCATGTATCTGTACGGAGGGCATGGTTTATCATTGCTTTGACTTGCCCCTTAAAGTGGCGGCAAAGTATCTTGAGCGTAAATATTTGGGTTCATTTTTAAAATCATCATTATTTTCCAATTATGTGAATGAACTAAAATCAAAAATCCAAGATGAAACTGATGCAAAAGATGGCCTTACTACAAACAAATTTCCCAAAAAACTAGCTCTAAGAAGATGCGTAAGTGATAAGTCATCGAATAGGCATCGTAAAACACTTTCCGATTGCACATTGGACAAAAAATTGACAATATCTCAGCACAATACATTATTGGCTTCAATGGACAATCATAGCCATAATCAGCATCAACAACGCAATCAGGCACAACAGCGTCAACAAACTTTACCCACTTCATCATCGGCAACAAATCTAGAGAAATTTCACATGAGTATTGATTCCTCACAGCTCACCAATCCGGATTTGCTATGGCATCGTTCCAATAGTAATAATTTAAAATTTGGTCGTGTCAATTCATTGGGGCGCTACGAAAGAGATTTTATTTCCCCATCAGATGCTCTGCATAAAACGGCCAACACCTCAAGCAATTGGTCTTTGTCCTTGAAGGGTACTAAACTGAAAAATGCTATGCGTAAATTGGTAAACTTACGTGAGGATAATGTGCAAGAAGAAATTGCTTGGCAAGTTGCGGAAATGATAGTTAAAGATGTGACCAGTGTTACAATGGCAGCACACTCAAATTGCACAAAAGACAAAACGCAACAACATTAAGTAAGTCGATATATAGTTATTGTTATTTATTTAATATGTGTATGTAGCATATATCAGTATAATCTGATTGGTTGTTAGCTTGCATATTTTCTCTTATTTTTTATAATATTTAAAGTGAAATTTTTGAATTTATTTTTTCTTCTGTTTTTTTTCGGAACGCCATGAACAAATGATCTTATCTATCGAATTTAGTTTTATTTTATTAAGCAAATTTTAACACAGTCCCATTGCTAGAGCTACTTATATTGAAATTTCCAATTCAAATGCGAAGAAATATATCTGGTTAGAGTTATTTATTTTTGGCATAAAATAAAATTAAAACGTTTCGATATTGGGTCTACAATATAATGCAAGATCATGTCTGCAATGTGCTATCGTAGAAGAGAATATGTATAATTAGTACGCTATCAAACATATTAAGTTTCCATCATAATGCAGAGTTTACATGGCACATCTGATGTATGGTCATTGTAATAGTATTGGTGCAAACAAAGGTGTATACATCACATGTACACTTAACCATCAGTCATGGCTACAAAATTAAAATCATTTGATTTTTTTCGATGAATGGCGTCTATCGATTACCGTTTACAAGGAAATGTGTAATCATTAATTGACAATCAACACGTACGCACGATGGCACATCTGATGTATGGTCAGTGTAATAGCATTGGTGAAAACAAAGGTGTATTCGTCACATGCACACATAACCATCAGTCATGGCCGAAAATTCAATATCATTTGATTTTTTTCGATGAATGACGTCTATCGATCGCCATTTAAAAAGAAATGTGCAATCATTAATTGACAGATATTGAAAAACACTTTCTGTGACAAATAAAGTTAGAAATTGAGAAGTAAAATATGAAAAATTAGATCAAATCAAAGAAAAGAAAAAATCGATGTACCGTTTTTGGCAAAAGCTGTAATCAACACGTACACACGATGAGTACGATCATAATGTGCCGTCTAAAAGGGCATTAAGAAACGAGAAGTACGATGATGATGTGCCGTCTAAAAGGTCCATAAGACCTAATGCTCATCCCATAAATTATGAATCTTACGATTACATAAATCTATCAAAAAACACAAAAAGTTGCCGCCATGTTGATGTAGCAGTGTTGTGCGCACTAAGGCGTAAGTCCTTGCCCATAAAGGACTTTATCGGATCAATCCAGTACGTACAACCGACTGTCATGGGATTGCCGCCTTTTTAAAGTGTATTATCGAATGAGGTTTGCACATTGCTTTTTATCTGTCAATTGTTGTACATAGACTTGAAAGCGTTGCCCTGGGCGTTGATGTATTATCTCGAATGAGGTACCGCTGGAAGTTATTCCACCATCTTTTTGATGGCCGTGAATTAAAGGCTAGTTAGGATAGTGAAGATTGATGTCCAGATCTTATTCTCGACAGCCGCGTAGGCCAGCATAAATCCCATTGTGATTTCTCAACTACCTTTCTATCTATTTCTGATGAAAAGGCGAACGTCTTTATCCTGCTCGGATTTACGCCTCCCAGTTCTAGTATCTGAAAGAAAAAAGATCCCAATATCAAATTTCTTCTAGTATCTGAAAGAAAAAAGATCCCAATATAGAATTTCAACTTTGACAAAAAGCAGGGCATTGACAAATAAAGTGAAAGCTGTCTTCCGAGACGTCTCCCCCATGACGCCACCGACAGATGTTAGCATAATAGCCTCGTCTTCTCACGATCTTGGCCCCCATAGGATTTTCGACGTCCTACCGACCGTTTCGCTGTTCCACAATGTTGCGACGTCCTCGCGTTAGCACCACATCACTTCACGGATTCCGTGATCGCCCGGATCGCCGCCTGCAGGATCGTATTATAGTCAGGCAGTCTAAAACAGATCTCAGTCCCTGGGTTCTCAATGTAGACCTCCAGGCCCACTCTGTCCTCTAGCTTTGATCCATCCGTGTAACATGATCTATCAGATGACAATACTAGAGTTCCGTCTCACGTTGCATACTCACCTCCGGTTCCATGAACACCTCTAGTTCCACATTCACAGTTAAATCCATATTCACTTTTTTGGGAAGAATACAGATGTTTGGATTTTGGTGTAGGAGCCTTAAGTAACGGCTGTAAATAATTTCCTTAATACTGGCAGGTTGCCTTATATGTTGTTGATTAGCTTGGCTATATCTCATCCAGTGGTTATAATGGTCAAGTATTCTACATAAAATATGGTCATAAGGTTTAAGAGCGGTCTTGGAACCTTTATCAGTATAAAGGTCCCAGACCGCTTGTCATAGTGCGCTTAATTTTGCAAATTTTCCCATTAACATGCCATTGAGGATCAGCGGCAAACTTCTCACATATCATTGAGTGCTGTACGATTCAAGTTTAAACTCAATGATAATGGGCCTCCTTTTTATAGCCGAGTTCAGCGTGCGGCATGCTGCGGCACTTCTTTATAGAGAAGTTTTTACATGGCTGCCGTATCAGTTGCTGCATTACTCTTACAAATGTCGCCAAATGTTTGGAGGGGATAATAAACACAGTTGAAATTTGTTTATGATGTTTTCGCCAGCATTTCAACCCAGGCGTTCAGCGTCATAGGCAGACATGCAAATCTCTGCACTAGGGCGGTTCCTCTTAAGATGTTCAAATAGAATTGCCTACTATGTAAATGCAAATTTGCCCATGAACATCCCATTAAGGAACAGGGAAACTTTTCACATATCAGCGGTAAAGGGCCCCTATTTATAGCCGAATCCGAACGGCGTTCCTCCTTGGGGAGAAGTTTTTACATGGCATAGTACCTCACAAATGTCGCCAGCATTGGGAGGGGATAACCACCGCTGAAATTTGTTTTTTTAATGAAGTTCTCGGGAGGATTCGAACCCAAGCGTTCAGCGACATAGGCGAACATGCTAACCTTTGCACTACGGTGGCCTCCAGAATTGCCTACTATACCCCAGATATATTTCTCTTCATTTCGGTATCCCAAATTTTAGGGAAATACATTAAACTCCTAGTGATATTAGTAATATTCTGTCTCAAAAATAGTTTTGGGTTCAGAAAAATACCGACAAGAACACCCAACATTACTCAAAAAAACTGTTTTTATAATAATTTATTATATTTATCTAACTATATTTTCTACCTGCCTCAGATATAAGTGTCTCATTTTACCAATAATATTAAAAATATTTAAAAGGCGTTGTGGTTGAAACACATTCAACTAGACGTCAAAGTCAATACTGTCGCAAATATAAAACAAGGAGAACGAAAATTGAAGTTACTTTTTCAAAAACTCGCTTTAAAAAACAATAATATTATTACATATGTGTACAAAAAAAATCAATATGATATAAAATGTTCTACTAATTTTATTTTATCTTTTGGTTCTTTAAAAGTCTATTGAAATTTTGACTCTCGAGGTTCCTTACAATATGTTCATAATTTTTTTTACCATCATATATTTATAAAAATATACTTATCATATTAATACCATCTTATAAATCTCAAATATATAAAGTCCTTAACTATTATAATCCACATTAAAAAGTTGCATAGACAGAGGGTTGGCCGCAATCGAATATCATGTACTCCTATATATATTTTTTAAGTATTAATCAAAAGTTTCAGTAAATATTCAATCTTGAGAGGGTTTTAAAAAAACGTCAGCTTATTGATCTTGCGAGTTAATTGTTAACCAATAGCAAAACTGTTCAGGCCTGGGGCCCAACGGCATTCGATAGCGGATTCGGGTTTGATTCGAGCAAATTTTCTATACGAATTAATATTTTGATCACGACATTCGATCGAATTTTACTACTTAAACCAAAATAAAACAATTAAAAGCTTGCTAAGTTCGGCCGGTCCGAATCTTGGGATACCACCATGGAGTCTGCTAAAAATTTATGCAAAATAAATTTAATAATAATAATTTTATTCTACATACCAATCTTCTGTCAAACCAGTAAAAATTAAAGCTTCTAGGAACCGAACAAGGATAATTGAAAGATCGGTTTATATGGGAGCTATATCAGGTTATAGACTGATTTATATCGTACTTGGCAGAGTTGCTGGAAATCGTAACCGCATGCAAAATTTCAGCAAAATCGGACAAAAATTGCGGCTTGTAAGGACTCAAGAAGTCAAATCGGGAGACCGGTTTATGTGGGAGCTATACCAGGTTATAGACTGATTTGGACCGTACTAGGCAGAGTTGCTCGAAATCGTAACCGCATGCAAAATTTCAGCAAAATCCGACTAAATTGCGGCCTGTAAGGACTGGTTGAAGATCGATTTAGAACCTACATGGCACAGTTATTGGAAATCATAACAGAAAACTATGTGCAGAATTTTAGCTAAATCTAACAAAAATTGCCGCTTCCAGGGGCTAGATATATTAAATCGGGAGATCGCTTTCTATAGGAGCTATATACCAGGTTATTGACCGATTTGGAAGTCATATCAGAATGCTACATGCAAAATTTCAGTTAAATTTAATAAAATTTGCTGCTTCCAGCAGCTTAAGAAGTCAAATCAGGCGATTGGTTTATATGGAAGCCAGGGACGTAGCCAGGACTTTATTTTTTTTTTTTTGGTGGGGGAATCGAGGGGTTCCCCACATTTTTTTCAAAATCGAAAATTGCCAAATTTTTCTTTTTCTGCGAAATTGGTAAAGATACCTCATTTTTTTTTTTTTTGAAAATTGTGGTCGCTATTGGTTGCCCTAACTAACCCATTGGCGGTGACATTTAGTCATAAAGCCAGAGCTGAATTTTGCATTGATTGCCAACACACAATTTATAGGCCGAATGTAATCTTTCAAAACCTTCAAAGTGTGGTTGAATTAATGGCTGCGAACGCTAGACAACGTCAACGGCTGCTACTCAATGTGCCATTCGAACCTCCGATCATTGAGCTCGTCTCGAAAGAGAAACAAAACGAAAAATTGTGAAATTAAATGATCTTCCCCCTAACAGGCAAAAACAAAAAAAAAATGGAAGCTAAGTGGTCGTAAAGAAAAAAAGTCTATCACTACAAAGAAAATACATGCGGTGGAAAAGAACTGCTAGTATAAAAGGTGTTAGACTTGTTTTAGAGTAGAAAACGTGTCATAGACACGTCGTAGAGTTCATCTCGAAAGAGAAACCAAACCAAATATTACTAATTATTCTTTGCGAAAGTTTTTCAGACTAACAAGCAAATAATTAATTTAAAGACATTATATAAAAATATTTTTCTCTACAGATAAAATTTCAATTAAAATAACAAAACAAGAATTAAGACAAAATTCCTATAGGATAATGTCTCAGAAAAATTTTTGTTAAATGCTCATCTTTGGGAACATTTTTTATTAATTTTTGTTTTGTATGTTTGCGCTCTTTTATTTTGATCTTTAAAATCTTTTCGTGATTTTTCAAACATCTTCCAGCTTGAGATCAATCCAATGCTTTCTATTCGAAGAATACAATAGCAAATAAATTTCTCGACTTAAGGTTTTGGAGCAATAGAAGGCCATGTATTGTCCGATTTCGTCGAAATTTGGGACAGTGAGTTGTGTAAGGCCCCTCGACATCCCTCCTTACTTTGGCCCACATCGGTTCAGATTTGGATATAGCTGCCATATAGACCGGTCCCTGGGTTTAAAATCTTGGCCCCATAAAAAGCACGTTCGATTTCTCTGAAATTTGACACAGTGACTTATGTTAGGCTTTTCGACATCCGTGTCGTATATGGTTCAGATCGGTTTATTTTTAGATATACAAAAAAATACAATACAAATTTTGCCCATGAACATTCCACTAAGGAACAGGGGCAAACTTCTCACATATCATTGAGTGCAGTCCGATTCAAGTTTAAGCTCAATGATAAGGGACCTCCTTTTTATAGCCGAATCCGATTTGGAGAGAAGTTTTACATAGCATAGTACCTCACAAATGTTGCCAGCATTAGGAGGGGAAAACCACCGTTGAAAATTTTTTTTCTGGTGGTCTCGCTAGGATCCGAACCCAGGCATTCAGCGTCATAGGCGGACATGCTAACCTCTGCGCTACGGTGGCCTTAGTTTTAGATATAACTATTAAAAAGGTCAATATTTTGTTATACACAATTGAACAATGACTTTTACATATTAGTATTTGTTCCAAATCGCAACAGATTTCGATACAGCTGCTCTGCCGCATAAGGTATGCATTTTTCACCGGATTTGGACCAAAGGTGGTTTACATATATACCCGAGGTGTTGGATATCCAAAGTTCGGCCCGGCCGAGTAAGTGTGTGTTGTTATTCAAAACACTTTGACAGGCTAGTGTATCATGATTTCGGCTACGCCATGTAACTTTATCAGCACTTTTGTCAAATTGATAAGGTGCCCTATATACCCAGAGACTTGAGTACGGTGTAGAGCACGCTTTTGTTTTGAAACAGGGCTTAATAACTGAACTTTTGCGTGTGCTTTTGTGGGATTTGTTTGCGGAGTTGCATTTTTCAGCACATCGCTCAAAAATAAAGCTCAACGCGCTTATTCTGTTTTGGCCTTAATTCTCTCACCCATTATCGAGCGACTTTTTGTTCGAAGATTAACTCCTTTCAGTAAATACTAATAGGACGATGGCTAACGAATGTAAAAGTACGTTTACATTGGCCACTAAATCCGGATTTATGGCCTTTTCGAGATTTAAGTGCGAAATCCTGTGCTTTTTCTCAGATTTTACCATACAAAAATAAATCCCATTTTTTAAGGATTTATTTCTAAATCCCGAAAAAACCCGATTTCATGGCTGCATAATCGATAAGAGTACCAAAATATGCAACTGTTTTCAATAATTGCGTATGGCTGTGTGTGATGCGCACATTCATGTATACGCATGTACGCTTGTCACTTGAATCCCCAAAAACGCAATGTAAACGGACAGTATTTATTTTTGGATTTAGTTAAATCCAGATTTAAAAATTTCAATGTCAGCGTGCTATAATTTGTCAAAAAGTTATAGATGAGCGAGAATATCTTACGCTGTAAAAGTTAAAAAACATATGGTGTTAGGTTTATTTGAAAGAGGACTAAAAAAATGCCTGGCATCGCCATTATCCCTGCCAACGGTGATTCTTCAATTGCAAACCATGATTAATCGTTTCTTATTATCAGATATTGCATGTTATCGATAACTTACCAGAACAACCAGCTATTTTATCCAGAACATCTGACTGGACCTGGATAGGACTAAAACAAAACACATTGCTGTAAAGTTGGAAGATTTTCACTAAAAAAATATTCTGCGCGTAAAATATGAGCCCTACACAGCTTAGAACTTTTAGCCTCGCTCTGTGTGTTATTATGAGAAGCTCAGCTAAAAGCAGGTACACAGGTTTTGGATGGTGAAATACTTCATTTTACAAATAAACCTATTTTAATACCATATTTTTTACCAAACTTCTTGAAAATAGTCGAAAATTTGTAGTCTACAATAGGAACATTGTTGCGGGCAAAAACTCCCCCATTTTTATTTGATGTTTCGAATAGAATTAAACGATAAAGCATGCTGTCATCCAAAAATTAATAAGTCGATTACCAGTGGGGGAATTTGGCCCTAAATTCACATTGCAAAAGGCACCAATTTTGCGTCCAAACAGCAACTCACTTGTATATACTATTGGGTTGCCTAAAAAGTAATTGCGGATTTTTTAAAAGAAAGTAAATGCATTTTTAATAAAACTTAGAATGAACTTTAATCAAATATATAATTGCCATTTTGTTCGATAACCTTTTGCCATCTTCTTGGCAAATTTAGTATCGCACGCTCATAGAACTTCTGGCCTTTATCTGCAAAAAACTGAACCAAGTGCGATTTTATAGCCTCATCATTGCCGAAAGTTTTACCATTTAAGGAGTTCTGCAAAGATCGAAATAAATGGTAGTCTGATGGTGCAAGGTCAGGGCTATATGGTGGATGCATCAAAAGTTCCCAGCCAAGCTCACTCAGTTTTTGGCGAGTGACCAAAGATGTGTGCGGTCTAGCGTTGTCCTGGTGGAATATGACACCTTTACGATTGACCAATTCTGGTCGCTTCTCCTTGATGACTGTATTCAATTTGTCCAATTGTTGGCAGTAAACATCCGAATTAATCGTTTGATTCCTTGGAAGCAGCTCAAAATATACCACACCCTTCCAATCCCACCAAACAGACAGCATAATCTTCTTTTGGTGGATATCAGCCTTTGAAGTGGTTTGAGCTGGTTCACCATGGTTGGACCATGATCGTTTTAGACTAACGTTGTTGTAAACAATTCATTTTTCATCTCCAGTTATGATTCGTTTCAAAAACGGATCGAATTCATTGCGTTTAAGGTGCATATCACAAGCGTTGATTCGGTTTGTTAAATGAATTTCTTTCAATACATGTGGTACCCATATTAAAATTGACGCCAAACAAACAAATGTAAACAAAATTTCGCGCACTTTTTTTCTAAAGCAAGCTAAAAGAAACAGCTGGTAACTGACAGTAGAAAGAATGCAGTTACAGAGTCACAAGCCGTTGAAAAATTTTGTCAACGCCGACTATATTACTACTACAATATATTACCGACAATTACTTTTTTGGCAACCCAATAAAAAGACAAACTACCACATATTTAGAATAAGGCCCTAGGAACTCTATGTAATGCAACTGTATTAATCATACGATCTCTTTCTCTCTTAATATCTGTGCTTTTTACATGACATATTTATATTGAAAGAAAACGTTATATGCTTATTCTCCCCAATGAGCTCTCTAATCTCACTATGAATTTCAAATGCGCTCTCTTAAAAGTATGACAAATACGGCCCTAGGAACTCAATGTAATGCAACTGTATTTATTATACGATCTCTCTCTCTCTCTCTCTTTTTTTTTCTATGCTTTTTACATGACATACTTATATTGTAAGGAAACGTTTAATTTTTATTCTCCCCAATGAGCTCTCTAATCTCACTATGAATTTCAAATGCGCTCTCTTAAAAGTGTGACAAATACGGCCCTAGGAACCCAATGTAATGCAACTGTATTTATTGTACGATCTCTCTCTCTCTCTCTTGTTTTCTATGCTTTTTACATGACATACTTATATTGTAAGGGAACGTTAAATTTTTATTCTCCCCAATAAGCTCTCTAATCTTACTATGCATTTTAAATGCGCTCTCTTAATAGTATGACAAATCATATTTTTATTTTTAACATTATTTCCTGTGCGATTTTTTTTAATTATTGTTACAAAGCTCAAAGAACAAACTATTTTTGTTAGCCGTTTAGTCATTCATTCCATTAATTTTCTTAAGTAACTTTTAAAATTATTTTTGTATTCTTTGTTATTTTCAAAAATACAAGAAGGGATAAATTATCTGCGTTAATCTATTTTATTTGCCTAAAAATAAAAAAGAATTATATAATACATATATACCTTTTAATTATTCACAAATATATATTAATAAGTAAATGAATAAAACATGTACTATATTTTATAAATCGTGGTTAATATTCTATTATGAAATCAAATGAAATGAATCAATTTCAATCTCAATAAAGTGGGGACTTTCCAATGTTTGCGAACTCATCTTTAATGTCGGAGTGCTGTAGGCTTCGGTACTTTAGCGCAAATTTGCCCAACATTTTTTTCAGATAATTGACCCATTACGTTTTGCCTACTAACTTGGTGGGCTGCAACATGAAAAACCCCCCAACGTTGTACAACCGGATTAGGGAACAGGTTATAGACATGCCGTTTGTGACAAATAGCGATTCGGTTAAAGCCTTGGACTAGAAAGTGTCCATCGAATGCTTTCTTTCGGATCTCTACAGGATGGTTTTTTAGGTTGAAAAGGAGAGAGGAGAAAGAAATACGTAAAGGAATCCGAGGAGAACAAAATGGGATAGTGTCAGGGAACATAGGAGTATGCAGATGCTTCGTCCCCTTATGAGGCCTATATTAGATACAAAGGAACTAGAGTCCGCAGTGGATCTTTTTACAGAGAGCCTTATGGGGCCTTTTGGAGGGCCGGAAACGGGTAACGTCGTTCCCGGCCTTGTCGGGTCCTGTCTCGACATCTGCCCCTACTGATCCGATCGTGACAGGGGGATTTAAAGTCTGCTGCAATCCGCCTGACTTTAGAGATGTTGTCGATAGTTCCTCACCCAAGTCTTCAGCAACAAAATTCTGAATCGTCTTCTGATTTCCCAACCCCACAAACACCTTCAGTCTCAAGGCCCATAAAAGATGTATTTACTCCATGATATCGCTGAAATTTGGAATAGTCAGCTTTTGTAGACCCTTGTCATCTTAGGCCAGTATGGTTCAGAGCGTACTTTATATTAGGCAATCTGTGGTCTATTGTTAAATCACTCTCGAAACACGGTAGACGGGATGGCAGGATCCCAGTCACTTTTGGCGACGTAACTTTGACTGATTCCAAGATATGCGCCAGGTTGTTCAAGCGTCAATTTATTGTGAATCCCGAGAGTGACTAGGAGGAGAGCCATTCATCGTATCCGTGGTCTCCGAGCAGATGGACAGCCATCCCAATTTACAGTGGGCGAAGTTACAAATGCTCCGACGGAATCTCTACACTGATGCTGAAGAATCTGGATCTATCTGGCGTTGAGTACCTTACTACTGTCCTCAATCTGTCTTTGAACACTCTTATAGTTCCCGATGTCTGGAAGATGGGCAGAGTGATCTCGTTACTGAGGCCACCGTAGCGCAGAGGTTAGCATGTCCGCCTATGACGCTGAAAGCCTGGGTTCGTATCCTGGCGAGACCATCAGAAAAAAATTTTCAGCGGTGGTTTTACCCTCCTAATGCTGGCAACATTTGTGAGGTACAATGCCATGTAAAAATTCTCTCCAAAGAGGTGTCGCACTGCGGCACGCCGTTCGGACTCAACTATAAAAAGGAGGCCCCTGATCATTGAGCTTAAAACTTGAATCGGACTGCATTCATTGATATGTGAGAAGTTTGCCCCTGTTCCTTAGTGGAATGCTAATGGGCAAAAATTGCATTGATCTCGCTACTGAAGCCTGGAAAGAACCCGAGTTTGAAGGAGCGTACGACTTCCTCAAACACGGTCCTTTCAAGTCTCTTCATCTTCCTTCTCTCTCACCAATAGCCAAGACGCTTGAGGCTCTACCCCTTCCGAGCATCGTAGGAGAATTTCCATTCGCTGGTCATCAGCATAGATTTCGAAAACTGCATAGCCACCGTAGCGCGCGCAGAGGTTAGCATGTTCGCCTATGACGCTGAACGCCTAGTTTCGAATTCTGGCGAGACCATCAGAAAAAATTTTTCAGCGGTGGTTTTCCCCTCCTAATGCTGGCAACATTTGTGAGGAACTATGCCATGTAAAACATCTCTCCAAAGAGGTGTCGCACTGCGGTACGCCGTTCGGACTCGGCAATAAAGAGGAGGCCCCTTATGATTGAGCTTAAATTTGAATCGGACTGCACTCATTGCTATGTGAGAAGTTTGCCCCTGTTCCTAAGTGGAATGTTCATGGACAAAATTTGCATTTTGATATTCAATACGAACTTAATGAGTTTTTTCTTCTTCCAATAAGGTTGAGAGAACCCCTATTAACCTGGTTCAGTTTACTTCCAACTACTTGATTATGCACTTACACATCTTGCTGGCTTAAGTGGATATGTATAACATTGAATCCCAACACAAAATTCTTATAATAAATAATTTCACCAATCACTTTTATTTAAAATGCATTTTGAGTTTTTCAATATTTCTCCTTAAATCTAAATTTAAACTATGACACTGTATGTCGTGGTATTATATACGCCATATAGGGTTTTACCGATGAAGTGACACCATCCAATGGCTCATCATCTGGCAATGGACCGGGTGGAGCTTCGAAACGGAAATTCTGCAGTACTGTGGTTATAAACATAAACATGGTTTGTCTGGCCAAAATTTCGCCCATGCAACGGTGTCGTCCATAGCCAAAGGGACTGTGAAATTCAGGAACTTTTAAAGATCCATCGACTATGTAACGCTCGGGCATAAATTTGTGGGGCTGGGGAAAATTGGCTGGACTCATTAGCATGCCACGAAAACAGGCCACCACCATGGTATTCTTGGGTATGTCATAGCCTGACAGACGTGTGTCCCGCAATGCACGATGTGGTATACCAAATGTATTGCCCATAAACATACGCACACCCTCCAAGACTATGCCTTCACAATAGGGCAACTTGAGACGATCTTTCCATTCGGGTAGGCGTTCAAAGCCAACCACCTCTTTGATCTCGTTGAATGCCCGCTCCTGTATCTCTGGATTACGAACCATATGCAGAAAAGCAAAGCCCAGGCTCTTGTTGGTGGTCTCAGAACCTGCCAAAAATAAGTCCAGACAAACTGCCAAAAGCTGTTCTTCGCTGAAGGTGGCTTTGTGATCGGGTTTCTCCAGCTCCCGCAGGTAAGAGTCCATCAAATCCCTGGGTATTTCGTAATTTTTAAATGTCTCCTTGTGTACTTGCACCTCTTTGCGCAGAAAACTATAAAAGCGTTCATGACTCTCCACAAAGGCATTGTAACCCGAATAGTTGGGGGCCAAATAACGCATAAAAGGAAAATGACTGAACATGGCGCCTATCATGTCGATATGTTGCAGTAGTTCGAAGAACATTTGCAACATGCTGTTGATATCTTTGCTGTATCTGTCGAAGCGTTTACCTGCCATCATGACCCAAAGATTATTAAGGACATGCACTGTAAACAAATTTACCATGGCCACCTGTGTGTGTTTGCCCTCCTTTTGGCGGATCATATTCGTTAGGTCCTCCACCAGGTGTTCAGATTCTTGTTGTATGCCATGTATCATTCCGCTACGGGCAAATCCAAAATCCTTAAGATGTCTTAAAATGAATCTTCTCTGCTCCACCCACAGCTCTTCATCGGTCACTAGGATGCCTATTTTGGAGTTGAAGGTGCGCATGCGATAAAATATGCCATCTGGTTTACCGTCCAAATCCTCGTTCGTCATCATTTCCTGTATGGTGTCATTGTAGTAGGCTATCACCAATTTATCGCGGCCAATCTTAATGCCATACACCCCATAGGGATTGACGTAATGTTTGGCAAGTTCATCAATAACTTTGCAGAAGAGACCACATTTTGAGCGCAATTGATAGATTTGTATGGCACAGCCCACAATGGGATACCATTTTGGACCGGGTGGGAAGCGGCTGGGTTTACGCACGTCCCAAAAGAGGAATATCAAAATTAAGATGGTAAAAAAAGTAACTGCATAAAACATGATGATGGTGGTGGCAACGACTACTGCGTGTATTGCGCACTTTAACGGTTTGTTATAGTTTTTGGAGTTTTCCCAAAAATTGGAATTAGGAGTAAATGAGCTGAGCTACTTATCACTTTCGTTTTTCACTATCATTTATGGCGATCCATTTTGTTGTTTATTCCTTTTCTCTTATATGCACAATCGCTTTTCACTTATTTTTCTTTTAAAAGTCGTTGGTTTTTGGTTGTTTGAGTTTATAAATCGAACTGAAGCGTTTTCTTGGGTTGCATCATAATTTATACCACTGATCAAGTGACCAGTCTTTGCTGATTGCCACCACACTAAAAAAAGCATGCATGTTGGTTGTCCAGCCAACCAATGAAGTGCTTTTCTTTCCATTGAAGAGTGTAGCTGGAGCGAGTTTACCTAAGTTTTTCACTTTCCACAACAACCTGTTGCTTACATAATTTTCATCAGTTGCATGTTAAATTGCAAATGTGTATGACGATGCTCCACTAACTGTCATTAAATTTCCAATTGGCCTATCTATATGTTGTTATGAAGGTGACTTAGTGTCTTGCAGTTCTTACTTGGCATAATTTTCATTACAAAACATTGGAAACTTTGTATTATAATCAAAACTAGGTAAATATTTCTTAAAGGATCAAAATCTCTTCAAAATGAAATACCAAAAAATGATTTTGTTAAAGGATAAAATTTTGATATTTATAAGAATTTTCCTCAAACTATGAATTTTGTAAAATATTTTGTGGTTAGGAAAGGATTAAAGCTGTTCCATATTTATGAACAGTTATCAAAACTACGTAATATTTTTTAAGTGAAAAATGTAGATTTTTACAAAAATTTTCATTAATCTATGATTTTTGAAAAAATAAATATGTTGTGGTTTTAAAGCAAACTTCAATACAAAAACTTTTCGATATTTATGAAAATTTTCTTCGAAATAGAATTTTAAGTAAAAATTGCCCTAATATGATAGGGGGATATTTGGTTGCCCCATGTACTTGGACCCTAATTTTACTATCAGATTCCTACTCTACTTCCTAAGGTCTTCTATATGAGTACTGTATTGTCCCGGTCAACCTCCAAACACTTGGTCCCTATTTTAGATGACAAATTTTGTGCTTTACTCCCTAAAATATTTCAATTTAGTTCCATATAAGAGCGATCGGATAAATTATTGGGTTGCCTAAAAAGTAATTGCGGATTTTTTAAAAGAAAGTAAATGCATTTTTAATAAAGCTTAGAATGAACTTTAATCAAATATATAATTGCTATTTTGTTCGATAACCTTTTGCCATCTTCCTGGCAAATTTAGTATTCCACGCTCATAGAACTTCTGGCCTTTATCTGCAAAAAACTGAACCAAGTGCGATTTTATAGCCTCATCATTGCCGAAAGTTTTACCAATTAAGGAGTTCTGCAAAGATCGAAATAAATGGTAGTCTGATGGTGCAAGTTCAGGGCTATATGGTGGATGCATCAAAAGTTCCCAGCCAAGCTCACTCAGTTTTTGGCGAGTGACCAAAGATGTGTGCGGTCTAGCGTTGTCCTGGTGGAATATGACACCTTTACGATTGACCAATTCTGGTCGCTTCTCCTTGATGACTGTATTCAATTTGTCCAACTGTTGACAGTAAACAACCGAATTAATTGTTTGGTTCCTTGGAAGCAGCTCAAAATATACCACACCCTTCCAATCCCACCAAACAGACCGCATAACCTTCTTTTGGTGGATATCAGCCTTTGAAGTGGTTTGAGCTGGTTCACCATGCTTGGACCATGATCGTTTTCGACTAACGTTGTGGTTAACAATCCATTTTTCATCTCCAGTTATGATTCGTTTCAAAAACAGATCGAATTCATTGCGTTTAAGGTGCATATCACAAGCGTTGATTCGGTTTGTTAAATGAATTTCTTTCAATACAAGTGGTACCCATATTAAAATTGACGCCAAACAAACAAATGTAAACAAAATTTCGCGCACTTTTTTTTCTAAAGCAAGCTAAAAGAAACAGCTGATAATTGTCAGAAGAAAGAAAGCAATTACAGAGTCACAAGCCGTTGAAAAAATTTGTCAACGCCGACTATATTACTACTATATTACCGACAACTACTTTTTGGGCAACCCAATATTAATTTGCAAGGGCTTAACTGCAAATTGGGTATCCAATTCATATTCTACAAACAATTACCTTTCATTGGAGTCCCATAATGTCCCAATTGGTCTTAAATTGTTATTTTGTAGGGGTTTTGTGTTTGGACGGTCCTAAGACCTGCCCCTAAATTTTGAATAAAAAATTTTCCTTCTAAAAATCTCATACACTATTGTCGCTATCGGTCTACCTCTTCGTTTGACTAGGGACGCTACGCCCCTTTCAGATGTCGAGAAACTATATAGTCTTTCATATTTCTTTCAGACCAAACTGCACAATCTGTGTACAGTGAAAGACAGCATTTTTGAGTGGGTGACACCCCCTGAGACTTGACAGCAAATTTGGATATCCGATTCGTATTTTAATTACAAATGCCTTTCGTCTGAATCCTTTATTGTCCCGAACGGCTTAGAAGCTTCTTTTGGAGGCTTTTTGGGGGTGAGCGACCCTACCTAAGACTTGGCCCTAAACTATTATTTAGGATTCGTATTTTACTCCCAAATATCTTTCGTTTGAGTCCCATAATGTCCAGATCGGTCTTAAATGGTCATTTTGTAGGGGTTTTGTGTTTGGACGGTCCTAAGACTTGCCCCTAAATTTTAAATTAAAATGCGTATTTTCCTTCTAAAAATCGTATACACTATTGTCGCTATCGGTCTATCTCTTCGTTTGACTAGGGTTTTTGGGGTTCGGGGACTCTACGCCCTTTCAGATGTCGGGAAACTATATAGTCATTCTTCTTTCTTTTAGACCAACCTACACAATCTGTGTACAGTAAAAGAAAACATTTTTGAGTGGGCGACCCCTCTGAGACTTGACAGCAAATTTGGATATCCGATTCGTATTTTAATAACAAATACCTTTTGTTTAAATTCCATATTGTCTCGAACGGCTTAGAAGCTTCTTTTGGAGGCTTTTTGCGGCTGAGCGACCCTCCCTAAAACTTGGCCCTACATTTTTATATTAGATTCGTATTTTACTTCCAAATATCTTTCATTTGGGTCCCATATTGCCTAATGCCTTTCTTTCTTCCAGACTAACCTACACAATCTGTGTAATTTTAAAGAAAAACATTTTGCGTTTAAGACGGCCCCTCAGACTTGGCGGTACATTTCGACATCCCATTTGTATGCTACTCGCAAATACTTTTCATTAAAATCACATATTTCTTGAAAAACTTGAAAAACCATTCTTGTGAAAACTTAGTTTATATGACGTCCCAATACGAGGGTTGCCTTTTATATTTCGGGATTAGACACAATATTGTATTTCAAAATATTCCTCATTAAGATCTACGCACTTTTGCATGTTACAATGCCCGATGTTCCAGCCAGTGTGGATTAAACATTGCTATTACACTATTCCTGATAGAAGCTTTTGGAACTACAATACAATAGAAGTTATATAGAATTCTATACAAATAGTTCCGAACTAGACGACCAGATGGACATTGGGTGTACTCTTAAGAAGTAGGAGCGTTGTTGTGTTCTATCTTTCGTCTACTTGATTCCGTTGAGTGTCCAGATCCAGGAACCCTGCGACTAAGATGGGGTGCCTCCAGAGGGATCTGGGTCTGAGTCGAGTGGGTCTGGCTTGGCAGTTAAACAGGTGACGTCTGCATCAATCCTTGCTCTGTAAGAATTGAGGCGGCTGCATCTGCCGGAACGTAATTGAGTCGGAACCACTCTGGTTTGCCGGGGAGGTCAATTTCCTCAGGTGCAATAGGAGGCGGTCGTTCTCCAAGGACGACATTCACCCGGTAGGTATTTACCGCATCTGCTACCGTATCTGAATGAATGTTGTCTAGACCCGATATGTCGCTTGATTTAGAGATTATCTTTTGTAGCGGTGAAAGCTTCTGGGCGGAGAATACCTATCCACAAGATGGTGATGTGGATGGTCTCTGCGATAACAGCCCAGGGGCCTGGGGTCTACATTGTGAACCCAGGGACTGAGATCTGTTTTAATATGATCCTGCAGGCGAAGATCCGGGCGAACCCGTTATGCGCGTGGCAGTGTGGTGTTAACGCGAGGACGTCGAGTATGTACATCTTTACGGACAGTAAACAGGCCATAAAGGTAATAACAACCAGGACGGTAAGATCACGAACAGTCTTGGAATGTAAGAAGAAGATTAACGCCTTCTCTGAGGATGGCAAAATCCGCATCGTTGGGGTGTCGCGCCATAACGGAGTAAGGGGAAATGAAAGGGCAGACGATTTGGCGGTGAAGGCCAGAGGACTGCCGTCAATAAGCCGAAGACCTTCAAGTCGACGCAGTCCAAGTTAAAGACGTGGGCGACGAATGCGCATGTAACCCTGTGGAAAAGCGAGACATTCGGTAGGACGGCAAAAATCCTATGGGGGGATCCAGATCGTGAGAAGACGAGGCTATTACTGAAAGGAAGTAAGAAAGATAATTTTCAGTATAACTTTCGGTATCATAACAGCACACACAGGACTACGAGCTCACTTATGTAAAATCGGTGCGGCAAGTGATAGCAAGTGCAGGGCATGTGAGAAAGATGATGAGACGTTGGAGCATTTCCTATGTCATTGCCCGGCTTTCGCGTCCAACAGATACCGGTACTTAGGTGGAGACACAATATCAGACATGAACGGGCAAAGCATGGAAAACAATTAAGGATTTTGTAAGTAGTACGGAATTCCTAACTTAGACTTTCTTTTTTGAGGTTACTGTTTTAGTATTAAGAGCGTACAACAAGCCGAATACTGGCTTAGATGTATGTCCATAGTGGCATGGGGCGAATTAATATCCGCATCCTCTTTTCAACCTAACCTAGCCGCCATGCTTTCCTCTATTATCCGTGCAACACTCGCATTTTTTATGTAAAATACTGTGATTCTCCTTTTTATTTTAAGTTAACGTTCAGTATCCGTAAGTTCAGCGTTTAATTGAAGATTAACCGTTCAAGGTGTTTGTTCGAAAAAGGCTCCAACTTCAAAAGAAAGAGGATGTAACGTTCTTTCAATACAGGACAAATTAGAACTAAATAAAAATTACAGTGAATACACATCATCGCCTGTTCTACAAAACATTGTAAACAGTGATATCTGAAAAAGTTATAGTAAAATTTTTTCCACATGCTTAATTCAGCCTATTGTTCAAGGGACAATCCGAAACTTCAACCAGCAGACCTGATTTCGCCAAATCTTTGAATATCAAGACAGCTTTGTAGATAGCTGCTGCATCTTGAGACAATGTAACACCACAAGTTAACATAATGTTTGGAACAACCTGCTGTTCCACGATAACGAAAAGGGGAATTATGCTGCTGTTATACAATCAAACATTGCAATAACGCCTGGATGTTCAATTAATGACCTCTCAAAGTAAATGGAGGTCGATGGTGATGTCACATCCTGCGTTATTGTATCTGATGGTATAATTCATATGACTAACCAAAGCGAAGAATACGAGATTAATGGGGATTCCGAAGAATCAGATGTATGTAGAAATCCCCATAAGGTAAAGCAATAAAGGCATACAGTGTTCTACTGGAATGTCTTGAAAACATGAAACTAAAAAAATATTAAGAATACACGCGCAAAAACCAACATCAATCCCATGGCAGCCGGTTGTACGCACCGGATTGACCCGATGGAATCCTTCATGGGCAAGGGCTGCTGCCTTAGTGTACGTGTTCGCCTTTTTTCATCATGGGAGAGGCACATCCGGGAGTGCCTTCTCCGCACGCTTCTGGTCCGTGCCGGGATTGAAAAAACCTCGGACCCTGGTTCTGTTTGGTTTGCCAGAACCGCCTTCACCACCGGTCGGTGTCGGTGAGGTGTAACCGGTGCATGAAGTGGGTACATTTCCGATCTTGTCATGGCCTCACTTCACTACGGGAGTATAGTCACACTGAATATGTTGCAAGGTGCCGTGCGAACATAGACAGTAGTGGGTCACAAACGTCGACGTCGTCGCCTTCTGCGTCCTCGTCGTCGCCTTCTGCGTCCTCGTCGTCGCCTTCTGCGTCCTCGTCGTCGCCTTCTGCGTCCTCGTCGTCGCCTTCTGCGTCCTCGTCGTCGGACTATGTGACCCCCTGACCTCTCCAGTGCAACAGCAACATCCCAGCCCCAATAATAAAAAATGATTGATTCAATTATTATTTTAATTGAAAACATTTTTATTTTCAATTAAATTTTTAATTGAAAAAATTTTCGATATATTTTTTTCTGTGTACGCCTGCATTTTGATGGAATTAAGCAATTGGGGAAGTGTTATAATAATATTGTTGTTCATCCACAACACTATGAAATTCCATGTAATTTGTGAGACCTCAACATTGAAAAGACACACAAAGTTTTGCATCCCAGCAATGATGGCTATCCTCTCTCTATCCCAAGCTGCCTACATCATAGTCTAACTGATGACCACAACCCACATCCAGGACCTGTTTTCAAATAGACCAAGACGACTAATAAGACTGGTTTAAAAGCATTGAAGCCTATTATGTCACACAGGAAAACTGGTTGGGCTCTTGATCACCAAAAGCCAAATTCGGAAAAAGAAAACAAAATCAGTGAAAGAGTTTGCTTGGCCAACCACCACCGGAAAACTAATGAAAAAGTTGTATTTTTTTGTGCCATAATGATGCTTCTATGCACCACAAACATGAAACCGATGGTGTAGTTCCTGTTTAGTTATTTACCAAAATGCGTATACGTTGACCAAAAATGCCAACATATGTAGTCGCAGTCATACATTAGGGTTGACATGTACTAAACATGGGGATTGCGAACAAGAAAAGAAAAGCAGTCAAAAAATAAGATAACGTAAATGAAAAAGGATAGGGGATTTCTTAAAAGAAACGAGAGAATCGGTTAACAAATGATCACTTTATTGCAATATTTCGCAAAATCGGACGAACATATGTATGGGAGCTATATCTAAATCTGAACCGATTTAAAACAAACTTCTCAAATAATGTGGTAGTCGTCGGGGAAAGCGTTGTGCAAAGTTTTAGCAAGATTGATCAAAAAATGCTTTTGCAGTGGCTCTAGGAGTAAAATTTTCATGAAATTCACCATTTTTGTCGAAAGTCAAGAGAAAATCTTCCTGCTAAATTTTGAGAGAATCGGTTAACAAATCACCATTTTATTGCAATATTTCTCAAAATCGGACGAACATATATATGGGAGCTATATCTAAATCTGAACCGATTTTTATGAAAAACCGGTAGTGTCGAGAGTTATAAGAAAATCCTTCCTGCTAAAATTCGAGAGAATCGGTTAACAAATTACCATTTTATAGCATTATTACTGTAAATCGGACGAACATATATGCAAATGCAAATTTTGCCCATGATCATTCCACTAAGGAACAGGGGCAAACTTCTCACATATCAATGAGTGCAGTCCGATTCAAGTTTAACCTCAATGATAAGGGGCCTCCTTTTTATGGCCGAGTCCGAACGGCGTGCCGCAGTGCGACACCCCTTTGGAGAGAAGTTTTACATGGCATAGTACCTCACAAATGTTGCCAGGGGAAAATCACCGTTGAAAATTTTTCTGATGGTCTCGCCAGGATTTGAACCCAGGCGTTCAGCGTCATAGGCGGACATGCAAACCTCTGCGCTACGATGGCCACCCAATATATCTGGGAGCTATATCGAAATCTGAACCGATTTCCAATTTCAATAGGCTTGGTCTCTAGCTCGAAAAACATGCCTGTACCAAATTTAAAGGCGATCGGATGAAAAATAACATGGACAGACGGACATAGCTAAATCGAATCAGAAAGTGATTCTATCTTCTATCTTCCTTCTGGGTGTTACAAAAAAATGCACTAAGTTATAATACCTTTTACCACAGTAGTGGTGTAGGGTATAAAAACCAAGAAAGAAGTAGCTGAATTGGACTCCGCATTAGAGCAAATGCATGTATCAAACTTTGAGAATCCATGAATCGATCTAGCGGGAATAACTTTGTTGTTGTTTTTGTAGCCTCATTTGTATGTGGAGGTGCCAACCCCCGCCAAGCTCCATATGTGAGCAAGCTCCTTCCTGTCCATAGGAACGTAATGGCCATTGTTTATTAAAAGGCGCCAATAACTCGCCTTGTCATATCGGTTATCATAGACACACAGTATTTCAGCAAGAGCCGGTTCCGGCCGGCCTCCACTCGATGCCGCTGATTGTCCTCGACTGCAGTTGAAGCTACTCCGCATATGGCGCATCCCCGTAACCTGTGGACGCGCTCGGTAGCCCTCTGCTGAGCATCTTGTAATGACGATGAACACAACACAAATCGAAACTGAGAATTCCTACCCGTGTGGTGCTATACTCATCCCGTGCCAGGAATTGCTTTGAGGTATCCCCATGCTATCCCCATACTATGGGAAAATGGACTGAGGATGGGAGCAGCTCATACCATCGCGGTATAATCGAGACGACGATAGGAAACCTGGAAGGAAGGGGAGAAGTTTCCGATCGGATACCTGAGATGAACCTTGAAGTCGAGTGCGACGCACTGCTGCCATCGGCACAGTCTTGGATTGACGGAACCCTAGTATTGCCATCTGGAAGATCATGTTACACGGATGGATCAAAGCTAGAGGACAAAGTGGACCTGCTGGTCTACATTGAGAACCCAGGGACTGAGATCTGTTTTAGACTGCCTGACCATAATACGGTCCTGCAGACGGAGATCCGGGCAATCACGGAATGCGTGAAGCGGTGTAATGCTAACACGAGGACGTCGAGTATGAACATCTTTACCGGCAGTAAAATTGCCATAAGGGCAATAACAATCAGGACGGTAAGGTCACGAACAGTCTTGCAGTCTAAGAAGGAGATTAACGCCTTCTCTGAGGATGGCAAAATCCGCATCGTTTGGGTGCCGAGCCATAACGGAGTAAGGCGAAATGAAAGGGCGGACGATTTGGCGGTGAAGGTCAAAGGACTGCCGTCAATAAACTTGATTAACCCGGCCTTTCGGGTCGACGCAGTCCGAGTTAAGGGAGTGGGCGACGAATGCCTATGCAACGTTATGGAGCAGCGAAACGGTCGGTAAGACGGCGAAAATCCTATGGGGGGGATCCAGATCGTGAGAAGACGAGGCTATTACGGAATGGATGTAAGAAGGAGGTCAGTATAGCTATTGGTATTATAACGGGACACATAGGACTACGAGCTCACTTATGCAAAATCGGTGCGGCAAGTGATAGCATGTGTAGGGCATGCGGGGAAGATGATGAGACGGAGCATTGCCCGGCTTTCGCGTCTAACGGATACCGGCACTTAGGTGGAGACACAACATCAGACATGAACCAACTTGGGGGAGTGATATTGAAAACAATTAAGGATTTTGTAAGTAGTACGGAATTCCTAACTTTTCCTTTTCTTTTTCGAGGTGACTTTATAGGTTTTAGAGCGAACAACAAGCCGATTACTGGCTTGGGTGTATGTCCATAGTAGCTTGGGGCGGATTGATATCAGCACTCTCTTTTCAACCTAACCTAACTTAATTTGGGCACGTACCTCACCTTAACCCGGAAAAGTCATCCTTATTTTGTTTACAATAATAATAGCCGTAGCGCGTCGTCGTTTTAACGAAGCATGATTATCCAAGGTTAAAAAACATCTGAAAGAATTCTCTCGTATCAATGTACTGTATAATGTTCTGTCCGATTTAGATTTTAGCTCACTGATAAGTGGCCTCCTTTTTATGCTTCAAGTCCGAGCGGTATGCCGCTGAGTGACACATATTCTCCCCAGCTAACCGCTAGATGGGCCATTCAATCAACTGATACGTAAGTGTAGGTGAATTTTATTGCTGAACCGTGTAGGTGTACTATCCTAATCGGGGAATGTTTATGACGTTTCCCAATTGACATCCCTAATAACTACTGTCTGCAGTGGTTATATTATGGTACTTGTCTTGTCGCAATGATACGCGGGAAAGTTTAATTGGTTTGGTATCATCAAATCCTTTGAAGTGATACCAATTCTAAAATTTTGGGAAGAAATGTCGTTATATATTACACACATACAATGACAAAACTAACACCAGAATCTCCCTTTTTTATGCAGTATATTAGCTTTTTTCGCCAACCAACTTAGAGCTCGCAAAATATCGACGGCACTATCGATACTTAATTTTTTGAATGAATATCGATTTATATTTTTCCGATGGATACTATCGCAAAAGTTAAACAAAAATAAGCAATCCGACACTGAATGTATTCTTTAAGATACATTTCGCCTATAGGGGGCGCAATTTTCATCTGATTAGACTAACATTTTGTACAATGATTTCTCTTATGACTTCCAACTGACTTCATTAACCATGGTTTTATTTAGTCTGTTCATTGATATTGCAACTATATAAATCGATCTCCTGATTTTTAATTCTCTTTTTCGTTTGAAATATAGGTGATGGGAAATTAACGATAGTATCGATACTATCGATATTTATTATTAAAACTATCGAAAATATCGAATGTTGCGATTATTGATAGTTTGCCAGCTCTAAACCTACTGCGAATGACTCGAGATTTTTTTCACTTTTCCACATTAGTTGTTGAAGGCATCTTATTATCTCCCCTCGTATTCCAAAAAAATGTTCATGATCTCTAATGTTTTGTTACTTGATTATGGTGTTTGCAAGGCTTACAGCCGTTGATATGTTTAAGCAGGAATTTAGCTTCATTTTAAATTCAAACGTTCAAGGCTGCGGTCTAAATTTCGCAAAAAATAATTTTAACACAGGAAAATGGGTTTTAGGTAAGTTCAAACTTCTGGGGGAAAAAAAAAACTAAACAGAATGTACTAAACAATCGTTTGTTTCGTTAAAGACTTATGATTGTAATGGTCATGGGACTGGGAGCAATGTACATGTTACATCTGTTAGCTCAGGATTGGGATAAAATACGACAGCCATTGCCTCCACGTGTCTCACGTCTACTCACCGGTGCCAGTGCCAGCCTTAACAATTACATAGTGCGTGGCAAACGGGACCTAAGTCTCGGCCAACAAAGGCAACTTCGACAAATGCCCCACCAATATGTGGCTAAGCGGACAAATGCCACTGAAAATGTTATCGATTGGAAACGTATCCTTTCGCGAGATCCCTTCGAGTGCTTACAATCGTTGGTGTGCCAACTTTTGTCAGGTGCTGAAACAAATGCTAAGGAATCGGTAATAATTTGTGATTTCCTGGAGGAAAATATCAGCTTAGCTCCGGCAAAAATAGGTCGCGCTTTTAGTCTGGGACTCGCATTTCGTGGCCAAACGGAACGTTGCTATGACGAATATCCCTTCTGTTGGTATTCAGCTAAGACAATGCTGAAGATGTTAAGATGGTTTGCCGATACAGTCAACGATAACGATAAGGAGTAGTTTTGAAGCTATCAAAGAATCAAAAGTCATTATTGCTAAATAATTTTCAGTTTTAAATAAAATTAAAATTAAAATAAAATTAATTAAAACAATGATTTTTCTATTTATTAACAAAACTTTAGGTTCCCATTTCTTTGAGAACCTGTCTGATTTAGCGGATGTCCAACTCGCAAGTTATTGGGCTTTTTAAAGCGATCTGGATGGTTCAACGGTAGGAACTAGAAGGCATCTTCCTTCTTCTGTTCCTGTGATATCACAACGGACGAAAACGTCTAAGTGAGTCTGATGGCAGATTGCTACTTAAACCTATTTATCAACAAAAAATATACACATAAGTTTCGGAATTGATTTCGGAATTTAAAATTTTCCCTTTTTGAACATTTTTATGTCATGAGTTTCTTTCGGATATTCCGTTTACATTCCAACTTTTTCAAATAAACTCATGCAACTCTTAGTTGGTTAGGACAGAATCTATGCTTCCATAGTCACACGAAGTAGATTTCTGCTAATGTCTTTGGCCTTTGTGGCTGCTTTTTCAATTGCTAACACCGTAGCGCAGAGATAAGCGTGTCCAAATATGATGCTGAACGACTGGGTTCGAATCCTGGCGAGAACATTCGAAAAATTTTTCAATGATGGGTATCTGCTCCTAATGCTGGCGACTTTTGTAAGGAACTATGCCATTTTAAACAACTAAAAATAAGTTAAGTTCGGCCGGGTCGAACTTTGGATACCCACCACCTCGGACATATATGCAAACAAATAAAAAGGCGTTATGTTCGGCCGGGTCGAACTTTGGATACCAACCACCTCGGATATATATACAAACCACCTTTCGTCATAGTCCGGTGAAAAGTGTATTATGCCCCCATAGCAGCTATATCGAACTATGGTCCGATTTGGACCAAATTCGGCACGGACATTGAGTGTTCTAATAAGTGCAAATCATTGTTCAATTTTGTAGAACAAAATATTGTTTTTTTTGGTAGCTATATCCAAATATAGACCGATCTGAACCATATACCACACGGATGTCAGAAAGCCTTACGTAAGTCACTGTGTGAAATTTCAGCGAAATCAAATTATAAATGCGCCTTTTAGAGGCTAAGACTTTAAATCGAGAGATCGGTCTATATGACGACTATATCCAAAACTGCACCGATCTGGGTCAAATTGAAGAGGGATGTCGAAGGCCCTAACATAACCCGCTCTCCCAAATTTCGGCGACATCGGACAATAAAAGCGCCTTTTATAGGTCCAAAATAATAAATTGAGAGATCGGTCTATATGGCAGCTATATCCCAATTTGAACTGATCTGAGCCAAATTGCAGAAATATGACAAAGAGCCTAACACAACTCACTGTCCCAAATTTCGAAGAAATCGGACAATAAATGCGACTTTTATTGCCTCAAAACCTTAAATCGAGAGATTGGTCTATATAGCAGTTATATCCAAATCTGGACTGATCTGGGCCAAATTGAAGAGGGATGTCGAAGGATCTAACACAACTAACTGTCCCAAATTTTCGAGAAATCGGTCAATAAATGCGCCTTTTATAAGCCCAAAACCTTAAATCAAGAGATCGGTATATATGGCAGCTATATCCAAATCTAGACCGATCTTGGCCAAATTGAAGGGGGATGTCGAGGATGTCGAATACAACTCACTGTTCCAAAATTTTGGCAAAATCGGACAATAAATGCGCCTCTTATGCGCCCAAGACCTTAAATCGGCGGATAGGTCTACATGGCATTTATGTCCAAATCTGGACAGATTTGGGCCAAATTGAAGAAGGATTTCGAAGGCCTAACACAACTAAATGTCCCAAATTTTGGCTAAATCGGATAATAAATGTGGCTTTTATGGGCCTTAAACTTTGAATCGGTGGATCGGTCTATATGGGGATATATCAAGATATAGTCCGATATAGCCCATCTCCGAACTTAAGCTGCTAATGGACAAAAAAGAAATCTGTGCAAAGTTTCAGCTCAATATCTCTAGTTTTGAAGACTGTAGCGTGATTTCAACAGACAGACGGACAGACATGGCTAGATTGTCTAAGATTTTTACGAAGATCAAGAATATATAGGGTCGGAAATGGATTTTTCGATGTGTTACAAACGGAATGTCAAAATGAATATACCCCCATCCTTCGGTGGTGGGTATAAAAATGGTATGTAAGCCATATAAAGGGTGATTTTTTTGAGGTTAGGATTTTCATGCATTAGTATTTGACAGATCACGTGGGATTTCAGACATGGTGTCAAAGAGAAAGATGCTCAGTATGCTTTGACATTTCATCATGAATAGACTTACTAACGAGCAACGCTTGCAAATCATTTTCAGTGAATGGGCCCTAGAAAAGTTGGCAGAAAATCCGCTTTTTTATCGACAAATTTTGTTCAGCGATGAGGCTCATTTCTGGTTGAATGGCTACGTAAATAAGCAAAATTGCCGCATTTGGAGTGAAGAGCAACCAGAAGCCGTTCAAGAACTGCCCATGCATCCCGAAAAATGCACTGTTTGGTGTGGTTTGTACGCTGGTGGAATCATTGGACCGTATTTTTTCAAAGATGCTGTTGGACGCAACGTTACGGTGAATGAACACATTTCGAACCGAACACTGATTTTGGTAATAAAATTCAATGATTTGCAAGCGTTGCTCGTTAGTAAGTCTATTCATGATGAAATGTCAAAGCATACTGAGCATCTTTCTCTTTGACACCATGTCTGAAATCCCACGTGATCTGTCAAATACTAATGCATGAAAATCCTAACCTCAAAAAAATCACCCTTTAAAAACTTCTCCCCAAAGAGGTGTCGCACTGCGGCACGCCGTTTGGACTCGGCTATAAAAAGGAGGCCCTTATTATTGAACTTAAATTTGAATCGGATAGCACTCTTTGATATGTGAGAAGTTTACCCGTGTTCCTAAATGAAATTTGAAAACACTAAGATACGAGATGCCTTCCTGGGCTTTACGTTTCCATCGAAGTTTCAATCTTCTCTTTTTGCTTGCATAAACCCGCAAAAGACTGCGGTACAAATGTTTTTTTTAGTCGGAGTTTCTATTAATTTATTGTTGGCGTATATCTTATATTTACTTCTCGATGCTCATACTAGAGGTGTGAACAAATCCTGGGTAGAATTCTGCAGCTCCGTGGAGGATACATCTGAGGCCTCTAGGCTAAGGTAGATTCCGTCCTCGAGACCTATTACGGTGGGGTATATTCAGAAGTCAGAGAATGTATGGACAAAGTCTAGTGAAGAAACAATAGAACTACTCGTTGATACACATTTCCCGGGAAATTCTCCAAAGGACATCGTGGCACCAGAAGAGGTTATCACTGGTATACATTCGTCGGAGGTTTATAGGGAAATTGTGTCTGAGCTGAAAATCCTTTGGACTATAAGAAGTTTCGACTCCTTTAAGTCGCCAGGCTCCGATGATGTATCACCGGTTGAATTACAAGCTGTGTCTGATAGACTGGTTCCTTGGCTTAGGGAGATGTACTCTGCTTGTATAAGAATGTCATATATACCTGTGGGATGGAGGGACACGAGGGTCATTTTCATTCCGAAAGCAGGAAAACCCTACCATACGAAGGCAAAAGATTTTCGACCTATTAGTGTGTCATCCTTTATGCTGAAGACTCTTGAGAGGTTGATAGAAACATATCTTAGGGCAAAGATCCCTGGAGATTTTCTGTGGCGACCGCAGCATCCATATGTTGGGTTGCCCAAAAAGTAATTGCGGATTTTTTAAAAGAAAGTAAATGCATTTTTAATAAGACTTAGAATGAACTTTAATCAAATATACTTTTCTTACACTTTTTTTCTAAATCAAGCTAAAAGTAACAGCTGCTAACTGACAGAAAAAAGAATGCAAATACAGAGTCACAAGCTGTGAAAAAATTTGTCAACGCCGACTATATGAAAAATCCGCAATTACTTTTGGGCAACCCAATAGTAAAGGTCAATTCACGGAAACAGACCTTCACAACCTAGTCGGCTACATAGAGGGTTCTTTCGCTGTCAAGGAATATACAATGGTAGCATTTTTTGACATTGAAGGTGCTTTCAATACTGAAGGAGTTGGAGTTTCTAGGCAACAATTCTACAGTAAGAAAGTTTATAAATAGCTTACTTACTAAAAAAATGCATTTCGGCAGGCTTGGGATCTGTGGATCTAAAAAGATGGGTCAGCAGCGGAACTCCTCAAGGAGGTGTACTGTCTCCTCTATTTTGGAATATAGCCATTAACAATATATTATTGTCTCTGGAAGAAAAATGTGTAAAAATGATCGCGTTTGCTGATGAATTGGCAATTGCAGTTAGGGGAAAGTTTTCCAGCACTCTAAGAGATATACTTCCGGAAGCTCTGCATGCAACAGCAAAGTGGGCTACTGAAAGTGGAACTATCTAAATCAGTCCATGTTTTGATATAGCTGCCATATAAACCGATCTTGGTTCTTGACTTTTTGAGCCTCAAGAGGGCCCAATTCTCATCCGATTTGACTGAAATTTTACACGTGTTTTGGTTTCACTTCCAACAACTGCGATAAGTATGGTTCAAATCGGTCCATAAACTGTTATAGCTGCCATATAAACCGATCTGGGGTCTTGAATTCTTGAGCTTCTAGAGGGCGTAATTCCTATCCGATTTGCCTGGAATTTTGGAAGAAGTGTTTCGTTATGACTTCCAACAACTGTGCTAAGTATGGTTTAAAGCAATCCATAACCTGATATAGCTGCCATATAAACCGATCTTGGATCTTGGCTTTTTGAGCCACTAAAGGGCGAAATTCTTATCCGATTTAGCTGAAATTTTGCATGACGTGTTTTGTTATGATTTCAACAGCTGTGCTAAGTACGGCCCATAACCTGATATAGCTGCCATATAAACCGATCGGGGGTCTTGAATTCTTGAGCTTCTAAAGGGCACAATTCCTATCCGATTTGCCTGGAATTTTGGACGAAGTGTTTCGCTGTGACTTCCACCAACTGTGGTAAGTATGGTTCAAATCAATCCATAACCTGATATAGCTACCATATAAACCGATCTTGAATCTTGACTTCTTGAGCCACTAGAGCGCGCAATTCTTATCCGATTTGGCTGAAATTTTGCATAACGTGTGTTGTCATGACTTTCAACAACTGTGGCAAAATTAGTATATAACCTGATATAGCTGCCATATAAACCGATCTGGGATCTTGACTTCTTGAGCCTCTAGAGGTCGCAATTATAAACCGATTTGTCTGAAATTTTGTACGACGGATCCTCTCATGACCATCAGCATACGTGTTTATTATGGTCTGAATCGGTCTATAGCCTGATACAGCTCTAATATAAACCCATCCCTCTACTTACTCCTTGAGCGCCCAAAAGGCGCAATTCTAATTCGAATTGACTGAAATTTTACACAGGTCTTCAACATAAAATTTAAATATGGTCCGAATCGGACCATAACTTGATGTCGCTCTAATAGCAGAGCAAATCGTTTCTTTTATCCTTTTTTTTGCCCAAGAAAAGATGCCGGGAAAAGAACTCAACAAATACGATCCATAATAAGATTCGGCCAGGCCGAGCTTAGCACGCTTTTACTGGTTTATCCTTACTTGCTAAATTTGTCTTTCGCTGTTGATAACAGTTTTAAATTATTTGTGGTACAAAATATTCAGCCATGATTCCTTTTTAGTGCATGCGAGTCAACTAAAAGGCATGCTCCACAAAATTTAAGCAAGAGCTCCCAAAAGTAGGCAAAAGCTTGCTTTTATGCATATGAGAATGAGAACAATCTCATCTAACTTCAACTTTTAAGTTCACACTGAGCAAGAAGAGATCAAACGTGAGCGGTAAGTAAAAGCAAATACATCAAATTTTATTATTGTTGTTGTTGTTGTTTTAGTAGCAGTGTGTGGTACACTGAGGCGGCAGCCCTTGCCGATGAAGGAATTCATCGGGTCAATCCGGTACATACAACCGGCTGCCATGGGATTGCAAATTTTATTATGCACACGACAAGCACCTTTTACTCAAAAAATCGAGTCCGATCTCAAGCCTACGTTTTATGCATGAGACCCACTATGTCCACACCATATTTGTCGCTCATGCTCATCTTTGAATTTCGTATGTGATCATCTATTAATGTATTGTAGTAAGCTTGGTTATTCCCATCTCTTGTAATCGCGAAAAAATAATGATTTTCAATGGCAAAAGCGAACATAGTACCAGTCTTTAGGTAGGGTCATAGAGTTGGGTAATATCCCGTGTCTTCTTCTTCTGCCTAACCAAACTCAACAAATTGAAAATAGATTACGATTTTCCTTAAATATGTTAAAGAATGTTACAGAAATCCAAGAAACTTCGCTTTTTATAGAAACTTGTAACTAAGCGAAAGTTATTGAGGGGTACACTTGAAACCACTGGAATCCAAATTAGACCCACGTGGCCCTAAAATACCCTCTTAACTTTTAGAATAGAAAAAAGTTGTGTAATTTAGATTCACTGCTTCCTCTTTTTTGCGAAATCGTATTTCTGAAAGAGCCAAAAAAGGCGCAATGATATGAGCCCGACCTATGATATACAAATAGTGAAACCAATGTCAACTCAATAAATTTTTCAAAAATTTGTTTCTTTTCCTTTATTGCACACTACAAATATTGTTGGTCAGTTTTTTTTTTTGTTTTTTTTTTCTTTTAATTTTTGTTAATTATATGTATCTTCGATCTTTTTTTTCATATTGTGTAACAACATTTATATTTCGTTTTAATTAAATAGTGATTAAAATAAAATAAAAAAA
Source organism: Stomoxys calcitrans (assembly GCF_963082655.1). Taxonomy (NCBI): domain Eukaryota; kingdom Metazoa; phylum Arthropoda; class Insecta; order Diptera; family Muscidae; genus Stomoxys; species Stomoxys calcitrans. The sequence continues at coordinate 57,371,344 of NC_081554.1, read as the reverse complement.
ATGAAACTAAATGAAACATAATAAAAAGAAATGAATAAAAACTATGAAAAATATATAATGGAAAACTTATAAATTAGTACTACCTACATGCATACATCAATCATTGATTCAATACAATATGTATTTTATTGTTTTATTACGTTTCATTTGTAGGCTCTTGCGATACTTCTTTTCATGGATTTGTTAAAAAAAATTCCCTAATTTTTTCACTAATGTAATATTTTATATACTCGTATGTATGTATGTAAATGATTTTTTTTTATCGATCATGCATAAGTTTTTTTCACTCGAGTTTTGTTTTTTTCTTAGTTTTTTGTTTGTTTTTCTCTTTTTTTTTCTGTGTAACAAAAGTTTTGTAATAATAGATTTACAAAATTGATATCATTATATAATATGAAATACCTTAAGAACAATACAAAAGAAAGCATATAAGGAATTTGACATTCTTTCTTCCACATGCCAATTGTATTAAGTATATTGATGTGTTTTTGTGTTAGACAAACAAAAAATGAACAATTTGAAGTATGCAACTCCACCCCACCCCTCAATGCTTCGTATAAGTAAAGCTGGGCAGCTGAGAGGCACAACAACAGGCCACCACATACAGAATGCCGAAAAAGAAATTCAGTTTTGCTGTCTGCCTTGGCACATTGTGCATTGTATGTTCGTTGCGGAATTGTTTTTCTATGCGAAAAGCTTGCGGTACTGTAATTAAAGGCAGCAGAAACCACAAGGAGTATTTGAGGGCATATACCACAAACACACTGTATGGTGTGAATAGCAGTAATGCATATAGGACATGTGAAGCAGTGCGCCCAATTAAAATAGCCAACGTTACAATGCCAGCTTTACGATCATTTTCCACATCTCGAGTATTATTACTGTGCAGAATAGCTTCGGTATTTAATGCTAATGGTATGGCATAGTATATGGTAGTCCAGTCGACATGTCCAGTTTGTGACATAAATGCGAACAGCACCGATATGGGACCGAACAGCACAAGTATGACCAAATCGCCCAAGGCAATGTACTTGAAGCCAACACCACCAGTATACAGGAAACTCGATGAAAGACCGCCAAAATATATCAGTGCTAGATGTTCCATTTTAGCCGGACTTAGTATGGCCAAACAGATGAAGCCTACACATCCAGCCATATAGAGAATAGCACCAAGAGAAACTACCTGAAAAATAGAAAGAAAACGCTGTGTTAATAAATGGTAATTTTTTAAGGGCTGTAGGAAAGTTTTTCAAAAAAGAAAAAACATAATATTCAGAAAAATGCATGAATTCTTGATTTGAATCGATAGTAAAATCCGTATAAATAAAAGTTTGAAGATTATTTCATGCAAATGTTGACCGCGACTGTACCTCAAATGGTACATTCGCTTAGTCCAATTTTGGCATACTCTTTTCGGCCGGTATCCCACGAATAAATGCTTCAATGTTGTCTTTCAATGCGTCAATTGAAGCGGATTGTTTGTATAGACATGCGCTTTAACATAGCCCCACATAAAATAGTTTAAAGGCGTTAAATCGCACGATCTAGGCGGTCAATTAATAGGTCCCGAACGTGAGATATAATGTTTACCGAACTCGGCTCTCAACAAGTCCATTGTTAGGCGTTCTGGGTGGCATGTGGCACCGTGTTGTTAAGTTGTTATCAGGCAAATCAAGCTCTTGAATTTTGTGGAAAAAAGTTGGATATCATCTCACGATAGAGCTCATCATTCATAGTTTCATTACGATTCGCATCTTCTTTGAAGAAGTACTGCCCAATGATGCCACCAGCTCATAATCCGCAACAAACTGTGACTTTTTCTGAATGTATTGGTATCTTTTGCGATGCTTCTGGCTGATCTTCACACCAAAATCGACAATTCTGCTTATTTACATACCCATTGAGCCAAAAATGAGATTCGTCGCTGAACACGATGTTGCTGTTTTTGGTAGCATCCTACCAAAATGGGTAGGTTTTTACTCACTTGGTAGGTTGGTAGGCTGACCTTAATTTTTGATAGGCTTTTTCAATATATCTGTACCAAGTTAATTATTGAAAAATCACTGGGGATAACTTAAAATTATTTCACTTTTTGTCGTTTCTGTGTATTAGTTTAAAGTCCAGAATAAAACCATGGATGCCAAATACTGAAAAATTTCAGGAATAAAAGTAAGTTCGGATGTTGACTTAACTGGTACGTCTTTAATGGGAAAACAGGGTAATATGGGATCTGAGATGAGATCATAAAACTTACTGTATGGCTCACAAATGGCTAATAAAAGCCCATTTCTGGGCTCAAACCTTTAACTCGAACCCACCATCGATCTATAGAACTTGGTTCACATATGTTAAGCTTCTGGAATACAAATTTGAGGTTTATGTTTGGGTCCATTATTATTGTCGTCCGAAAATAATGGACCCATAGAGGGTGCAGGACCCCTATGGGTCCTATGTTAAGAGGCATAAAAATATTCACTGTTTCAATGCTTTTATGCCCTTTAGCGGCAGATCGGTCTATATGGCGGCTATATCTAAATATAGTCCAATTTAATCCATATTAGTGTCAGATGTCGGGAGGCCTTAAACTACTCATTGTTTCAAATTTCAATGAAATCGGATAAAAAATTTTTTATGGGCTTTAGACCCTTTATCGGCAGATCGGTCTATAAAACGGCTTTATGTAAATATAATCCGATCTGAACCATATTTGGGACGGATGTGAAAAATATCGTCAGCTTAAGATTAGCATTAAGGGCACACGACTAGGGACTAGCAAATTGCTAGCCCCTTTACTTGGAAGCCCTAGATCCATGGTGTTTGCCCTAGAAAAGATTAAGACGAAGACGAAGAAAAGCAAATGTAGATACACCAAAGTAAGGAATACAGCAGACACGGTAGAAAGTCAATCAGTCAACCAATTCATTCTTGTAGAATCTCCAGAATGGCGAAAGGAATAAACGCCTGAAGCGAATCCAAGCTCGGAAAGAGATGATCGCTCATTATCCAGTCTTCTTCTCACTATTGTGAGGCTGTGACATAAAAAGTCTCCAACTCCTCCTTGTTATCGACATCAAGAACATGAAATTGCAATGACCAGTCAGAGCTCTTATTATTAGCTGTTTAAGGTCACACTTTCCAGCGAAATTCTCAGCCGTTGGGTATTTGCCAACTTGTAATCCAAAGCGAAAGCCGACGCCCCATTCGTGCGGTTATCGCAGAAAGTGTCACGTTTTCACCAAAGCGCTAGCCCGAAGGTATGATCATACAATCGTCCCAGCACAGGGTAGCTGTGAGCACCACACATGCTGAAACATTGAATTACCTTCTGTGTGGTGTTTATTGCGGATAGGTTGCGGATAGTGGAATGCTCCATACGGAGCAGCTGTAATTGCAGTCGCGGAAAATCAGCGTTATCGAGTGGAGAATGAGAGGTCGGGTGGGACGGGCTCTTGCACAAATACTGAGTGCATATGATGCTCGATATGACGTGGCGCGTTATTGGCGCCTTTAAATAACCAATGGCCACCTTGTTCCCGCGGCGATCGGTCCTTTGGACCGGAACAAGCTTGCTCAACTACAGGAGCTTGACGGGGATCGTCAACTCCACATGAAAATGTGGTTACAACAACAACTTACAATTGTTCGCAAATGACACGATTTCGATATTGTTTGGATAGGGGGGAATAGAGGATAGTTAGAGGTTCAATAGTGCCGGAGATTTGCCGCATTTGGGAAGCTCTTTAGGGGGTTCATTTCTAACATCCACAAACGACTGGCGACCACACAAATAATTAGACTGGATTCATATATTGAGGATGTCCCCAAAAAGTCCACCAGAATAATTTTATCGCATAGTGTGACCAAATTGAGATCTCAACAGTGATGGCGTGCAAATCATAAGCCAATGAATTGCTTATGATCAGCGAATTGAAATTCTCCAAAGGGGCTCGGGAGAAGATTTTTCTCATGGGTTTTAGCTACTGGTGAGAGAAGCCAATTCGGTCTGTACGATTCGTCGTTGCTCGAGTCCTTTGCAGGTTTCATTGCGGGATCACTCATACCTTTTTCCAGACATCGAGAAATATGAGACTACTCAAAAACAGGATGAGGATCTTAGTCAGGTACCTCGAGTACCCTGACTACAGCAAATTACAGATTACCTAAGGACCAAGCGTCTTAAATGACATTTATAACTTGGTCCACGGAAAATTGTGATAGTTGTTCATCAAATCGGAGATGCGACAGTCGCCTCTCTTTCTTGCCCTGACACTTTCGGTATGCTCAATAACTCGACGGTTGAACTTGTGCATTTCTTCGATTCAGTCTGAGACTGCGTTATAGTGAGTACCAAATTTTAAGCGAATTTCAAAATTATCCACATTCAAATGAAAATTGTGTAAATCGAAACTTATTGTTTAAACAAAAATAAATTCCATATACACAAACATCATACAGTAGCGTATATCTGCATAATTAAATGTACATTTAAGTATTCAATTATTTAAACAAATAAACATGAAATTTTTTCTTTAAAATACGAATATAGGTACATTAGAGCGGGATGATTTGTGTGGATGAAAAAAAAAGTAGAAATCCTATAGCAAAAGCTCAAACTACATAAAATACCCCGAAGACACAATATATATGTAAAATAAAATCCTAATTCTCGTCTGTCGAATTGAAAAAAGCTATTATTTCTAGTATTTATTTTTTAGGCAAATGCGGGCATATACATGTTCAAGACGAGAGGCGCGGATTCGGATTTTATTTTAGATACATAGCTTTTTCGGAGAATTTTCTTAGAATTTTATGTAGTTTAAGTAAATCAACCCGCCCTAATGTGAACGTATGCCTACGTACATGAGTAGTACTTACCTCATCTTTTGTTAAAATGTGATCAACTAATGTGCGATCATCAGCCTTTTGTTTATCAATTCCTTTGATAAAATCAAAATACGTATTGACCACGTTACCGGCGCAATGCACTGTAACAACGGTAAAGATGGTAAGGAAAAGTGTAATGAAGGAAAATTCAGCTGCCCACTGTGAACGAAATGCCAAGGCTGAGCCCAAAAGTGTTGGTACCAAACTTGCCGAAAGCGACCAGGGTCTCAATGCAAGTAGATACGTTTTTAATTTCATAAATGTTCCGGTGGTTGAAACATTAACCGAAACATTAGATGAAGTTTTTGTACTTTTGATATCCTTGACACTGGCATGTAATTTGCCATTGGCAGCACCATCTGACGGCGAACCATTTATCATAGATGATATTGCAGCCCGTTTCTGCAGCAGACTTTCAGTCACTGAATCGCTCTCCATGTCTGAGATCTAAATAGTAAAATATTTCAATCGTTTTCCTTTACCCAAATCTCATAAACATACTTACTTGTAGAATAAGCCAATTAATACTAATGCCTCCAAAAAAAATTTAGATCAATCGGCGAACCTTTAGATTTCAATGTCCAATTCTCTAGTTTCTAAGTTATGTATCTTCTAGAAATTCATTTAAATTATTCCAACTGTTTTGTGTATTTCAACTTTGTTGTTTACTTTAGAAGTGTGGAAGTATTGTTTGCCTGCTGCCTATGATGCTCTTTATCACCCCCAAAAATCAGCAGTAAGTTGGGGCCAAAAGTTCTCTTCGTTCTTCTCACACCGCACTGATGGGCAATGGAATTCGTATAGTCACAGCACAATACAATGCTTTTGTTTATTTTGTACTTTTCAAAATTCCAATACCATTGCGCTTGTTTATTGATGATGTTATGCCCCTCTCCAAAGATTTCGATTTATTGCAAAGATGCTGTAGCTAGCTGCCTATATGCTCCTTTTTAGTTCTTTCAGTGGTCCGCTCTAATTTTTTATCCAAAGTGCTTGTTATTACTTCTTAGTTAGATTGATCGTTGTAAATTATGTTTCGTCTGCCTTTTTTGTGTTCGGAATTGATAGTTATATCTTTGTATTGATTCACATAAATCTACATGTAAACAATATTTTATCATTAAACAATTGAAGAAATTAGGAATAATCCTACAAAACCCAATTTTCCGATTTTCACTTATTTTCAGGTCTGCGGCCTCTCTCCGGCACAGTCGTTCTCTCTCTTATGTCACGTCACTTAACTGTCATTATTGTTGCCCCTCTGGCAAAATTCATGTTTTTGGGAATTTTGAAACGGAAAATATTAGTTGTACAACAAATCGATGCCCAATCTAATGGGCTGTTCACATTAGAAGGTAGGATATTAAGTTCAGTTTTCACAGCAAAACACCATATAAAAATGTGGTAGTTGTTGTTGTAGCAGTGTATTGTAAACTGAGGCGGCAGCCCTTGTCAATTATAGACTCCATCGGGTCAATCCGGTACGTACAACGGGTTGCCATGGGATTGCAAAAAAAGTAGTGAAATAAATCTGTGGAAAATATTTCATTTCCTAAGTTCTTCACTAATATCTTGTTTACATTTGGAGAAAATCTAGATTTGCGACGAGATTTTGGTAATCTCGTGATTTGCAACGAGGGTTCCCATACATTTTCATTAAGAGCAAATCTTATTTGAGGAGATTTGCAGTAAATCTCCCTCGAAATCGAAATGCAACACTGCGTTTGTGTTGAATACCGGTTATTGTCTCATAGAAATAATAAAAATGTTGACAAAAACAAATCACACGCACATGTGTGCTGGCAAAACGTTGATCAGCTTGATGACAAAATGGCGGATTGCACCATATGATTTGTGGTTGTTGTACAGATGAGACCACCATTAATTGCTTCGCCATGTTATTCACCAAACATTCGTTGAATGTGATCTCTTTGATCGGCTGTTCTGTAATCTTACCTATTTAATTGTACCCTACTCTATTTCTTATAATGCTAACCTTCCAATGTGAATGCCAGTCTGGGAAGGAAGAAGATTGTGATTGTTTACAAAAAAAAAAAAATAAGAAACAGAAAAGAAACCGCTGAAATGAGTGAACTTATTAAAACTTTTCAAAAATTGAGTGAATATTTTATAAAGGGTTTGGTCTGGGAAGAAATTGAAGACTTATTTGAAAATTTCCAAAGAAATAAGAACTCAAATGAACCTCAAAAGCACTCTGATTTTCTCCAGAAAATTCTATGCATTCCTTTGGTTCAACGATGCGGTTTGGACAACGAAGTACAATCACTTCTACTGGAAATCTGTGTATCCATACGAACTTTACGATGTGATGGAGCCAGTTATGATAACACCTACGATTGCTGGGATCAAGTAGTTAAAGTTGCTCCCCGCGATGGCTATTTGGCATTTATATACACATTAGCTGGTCTAATACAAATCGATCCAAGTGCTGTTGTTTACATTAAGCTATCCTTGCTGGCAGTCAATGTATATTTCTTGTCGTTGACAATACCGGGAGCTAAAGGATTTCATATATTCGAGGAAGAAATTATAACACATTGTTTGCAAGTCTTCTCATCAATTGAACGCATACAAAATCCTGACGTTGTTGGTCGTATGTCACGTCATGAACCCATACAGATATGGGTTCAGTTTTCGACTTTTTTCGATGATTTGAAATTGGTATTACGCTATGTCCATTTTAAGGATTACCAATCAGCAAGAGATGGAATCTTAAAGAAAATTATTGATGTGCAGTATTTAAATCATGATCGGGGATATGCAAACATGTGTAAGTACCTAGTTTAAGATAGTTGATCGTTCTTTACATGCTGGTTTGAACTTTTAAATGTGGAAATTTTTCTGTTTTGATACCATGCGACAAATTTCATGAAAATCGGTTTTAATTTAAAAATAGCTTCAGTATATATGTATCGCTCAATTCCAAAGCAAGCAAATTTAGTAGCCGATATTTTTAAAATGTTGCTCAATTATTGTTTACTTATATGACTACTAAAAATCAGCTGAATTTTGCCATAATCGGTTCAGATGTTCATTTGCAACACCAGAGCAATCGCATTTTTTATATCTGAGCTCCGATTTGTGTGGTGTTCACCGTCATGACGAGAAGCTGAGCTGTGAGCTACCGGGCGCATCTACAGGCTCATTATACGTAGTATTGAGTGAAGTCTCCGTGAGAAGTCGAGCGGCGCCGGATCTTGCTCAAATACTGCATTACTCGATATGGCCACAACTTCCTGCGTCGACCGGTGCTATGGCCGAACCTATGAAGGTTGACGAGGATCGTTATCTCCACTTACAAATTTGTGGCTATAACATCCGTTTTTTTCTAGAACTTTGCACCAACAGCTGATTAGATTTAGATATACAGCAGCTTAGCTAAGATATAGGGGCACTTTGATGAGATTGCATCTGCCAGGCCTTCCATTGATTTGGGATAAAATCAGTTTAAATTTAGATATAGTACCACCTTTATTCCAAAAAAATTTATAGACATTCGTGTTTGTTATAAAATAGAAAATATCGATAAATTGATCGTTAAACAAATTAATTTTATATATATGTATATGTAGTAATTATTTTAATATAGCTGAGCAGAGCTTTAGCTCTTTATATCCATTTCCCTTTCAGCCCATGGCTCTCTTCATGAAAACATCTTTTATTTGCGGTATATTATTGGTCAATTGTAAACCCAAACTCCTTAGAAAGACCACAGGGCTAAAGGTGGTAGTGTATAGTGTATGTAGACCATGAATACCCACTAAAATAGGTACATTTTTCATTAAGCTGCGCTGTTCATATTTCATAAGATACTGTTTATCGCCCAATTTGGCTCCTGCGTAGGCACCTTCGGCTAGGCACTCCACCAAAAAGGAGACATCACTAAAACCAAGATTGACACCTTGTCCGGCCAAAGGATGTACGCGATGGGCCGCATCTCCAATTAATGCTGCACCGCTACATATGTACGAGGACGCGTGTAAGAATCCCAGAGGAAATGTGGCCCTAGATTTGTCTAAGACCCCACAGACACGTGGAGGATATTGGCGCAAGGTATTTGTATTGCGACCCATCATTGAGTTCAGAATATCAAGAGCTTTGACTGCCGCCTCATTTTTGGGATATTCCTTGCAAAAAGCCTCATTCAAAGCATCGACGAAGTTTTCCGACGACATATTAAGCAATTCCTTGGCATGAGGTACTGTTGTACTCCACACCAGTGAACTTAATTTATCCGTTAATGGTAGTAGAGCAACTGGTCCGGTTGGTATAAATCTTTGCCATGCAACAGAATTATCTCCAGCATCGCCTAATTCCAAAGTCGCTACAAGCCCCATGCGCTTGTAATCCATGGAGTAAACATCAACCCCCATTTCTTTACGCACCATTGAATTGGCACCATCGGCTCCAATTAAAAGCTCACAAGAGAATTTTTCACCACCCTGCAGAGTAACTTCCGATACATTTTTACCAGTTTTGCTGGGTAATTTAACGTCAGATATTCTTGAAAGATTGCGCACCATGACATTAGGTGCATTCTCCTTCAATTGGCCATATATGGAGTCTAGCATTAAGTCATTTTCAACTATACAAGCCACATCGTCGGCAAAATGCTCGTGTTGGAAATTTATCAGAGCATCACTATTTGCATCCCAAACTTGCATTTGCTTAACCGGCTTAACACGTGCATTTGTCATACGTTCCCAAATGCCAATAGATTCGAATAAAGAAATGGTTTTCTTGTTAATGGCGGAAACACGATTACCATATGGTTTGCTGACATCGAAGCCCTTGAAGGGTGGGGCTCCTTCCAGTAGTAGTATGCTTTTATCGGCTAAGGTCTTATTTTTAGATAAGGCTGCTGCCAATGCAGTTCCCACTAGACCACCACCGCCTATGATTATATCATAATGTTCGTCTGTTGCATTGCTTTCCTTAGCACTAGATGATACGCAGAAGGAACGCAGTAAAATAGATGGATTTCTGAGTCCCACACGGGTAGAGTTTTTTAACAATAAGCTCATTGCACTCCCGAAATTTCGTTCGTTCGCTCAGGTTAATATCTAGTAATCGAATAAGTTCAAATGTAAACATAGAACAGCTGAAAGTTTAAACAGGGAAGTGAGTTTGGCAAACGTATTGACGTAAGACGACGGAAACAACAAACATGGCAAATTCGTAGCCATGTTTAACAACTGAATAGGCAATTTCTGCATAATCTTTTCTGTGGATTGAAATCACATATGAAATAAAAGCATAGAATTGCAAAATACATCCTTTAAAAGTAGTTGCCATAAACAAAAAATAACAATTTCACCAAATTGATTTTAATTCACGCGTTTTTTCGCAATTACGCATTTTTGTGCCATGGCAACTCTGTCAAAACGTCATTTATTTTTCTTTGATGGAAACAAAAGAAAAACAATACAACTACCAAGAACGTAATTACGACGCATTATTTCTCATTTAATTAACAAAAAAGAAAAGCAAGACCATGTCCGAAATTAAGTCCATGGAGCATTCCACCTTAAAGGTGCCCTATGAAGTTATAAATAAGAAATTCAGGGTGGCCCAGAAATCCGTCGACAGAGAGGTGGATCAAATACAAAATTTTTCCAAAGAAGTTGAAAAGGCCTTGATGGTTCGCCCAATTATTTCAGACGTCAGCAAACTGGTGGGCAGTGTGGTTCAGCGTCTCCAGGTATTGAAACGTAAATCGGACGAGGCCATTGGCGATGAATTGAATGCTAGTTTCATCTGTAAGCGAAAATTGGAGCATCTGAAAGAAATCGTTAATCGAGACAATAATGCCAATGAAGAGGTGTGGCAGGCTTCAATTGACCAATGGAAGCGTGTACGAATGGACCGTATGGTCATAGAACATTTACTTCGCATGGGCTACTATGAAACTGCCGAGCGTTTGGCTAATTATTCCGATATACGTCATTTGACCAATCTGGACATATTTCACAATTCACGAGAGGTTGAGGAGGACTTAGCAGCTTTCAAGACCACAAAATGTATTTTATGGTGTCTCGATAATAAATCGAAGCTCAGGAAAATCAATTCGAACATTGAATTCGATCTACGAGTGCAGGAGTTTGTTGAACTTATACGCAAAAATGAACGAACAGAAGCAGTAATTCATGCCAGAAAGTATTTCCCAGCGTTTGAGAAAACCCAAATAAAAGAGATATGCGAATGCATGGCCCTTTTGGCCTATCAGCCAGATACAACTATAGAGCCATATAGAAGTCTTTTTGATATTAATCGTTGGAATAACCTAGTTTTGAAGTTTCGCAACGAAAACTACAGATTGTTTCAACTATCCTCCCAGTCCCTATTGAGCATTGCTGTCCAAGCTGGCCTTTCTTCATTAAAAACACCACACTGCTATTCATTCAATTGCAAAAATCTAAACTGTCCAGTATGCCAAGAAGATTTTAATCGTATTGCCAAGAGTTTGCCATACTCCCATTGTGTACAAAGCAGACTGATATGTCGCATTACGGGACTACCTTTAAATGAACACAATTTACCAATGATGTTGCCAAATGGACAAATTTTTGGGCAATTAGCTATTCCTGAGATAACAAAAGAAAATGGCACTGTTCTTTGTCCCATAACGAATACGAAATTTACAAATCCTAAAATTGAGAAAGTTTTTGTGATGTAAAAACTCGACCAAATTTTACATACATATTTATTTCGATATCATTTATAAAACCTTGTAGACTTACATACATAATACATATATATAAAGGGCCATCAATCTCATGAAATATCACAGACCCCATTAATCGTATCCCTAGAATAACATTAAAGTATCGACTTCAAATCCTTAGTTTCTAAGAATTTACTGTTTTTTTTTTAATAAATATAACATGAATTCAATCGATATGAAAATAAAAATTTATTTTTCCGTCTGTTGAAGATCTTGACTTAGACAATGTACTTGTAAAGACTGACCAATTTGAGGCCAAGTATTTTTGGTTGTGTGGTAGTCAGAATTTTGAATTCACCGACACTCGCATTAATCTGACGTCGTACGCCCGCTATCCTTGTAGTGGGAAAGGTGGACGAAGATTCTAGAATATAAGTAACAGACAAAGTCTGTTACTGCAGATCCCATCAACAATAGAGCCTGAAATCATAATCCTATAATTATCCGCATATGATATCAATGACCGACGAAGGGGGTGATAGAGTTAAGTCCAGGGTCATTTGTAATACGACTGCTTGAGATGATGTTTAGGAGCGGTGTTTTGCTGTATTACGTTTGTGGTTTTTAACCCCAAGGAGGAAAACCAAACCACACTCTGCCCAAGGAATACAGGCCAATCAGTTTCTTTGCCTCAAGGCACTGGAGCTACACTTGTGTAATGATCCGTCTCGATTACTTTTCATGCCAATCACATGGCTACATCAAAGAAATTTGGGTGTGGTGGAGTTCACTTTAGCGGCCTTCTCTAACGTAAAGTTGGAGTTGGCACTCTGGTGGACCTGGAAACCCACCTCTTTTGGTTAATTTCTTTGATACAATGCTGAAAAGCCGAATTATTTACATATCACTGGCGGAGTATCCAATTAGTGGTTCTATCCCTTTTTTGGCGCTTCTGGTTATCGATAGGATTCTGAGAGGTAGAGGTTTAAGGTAGTTGCCTGCCCGGATGACGTCGAAATCATTTTGGGGTGACCGATTCCTCTCAACTTTTAGGGACTTCGTTCGGTAGGTGTTTAGGAAGCTGTCTGGATGAGTGAGGGCTAGCGGGACACCAGCTAGCGAAAATTGGGCCCAGATACTGGAGCGCAAGTATCTGGGCGTAATTCATGACCAGAGACTAAGCTGGACAAGAAACTTCGAGGAAAAGGTAAAAAATGGATTTCGTGCGCCCAATTTCTTAAAATGTCAGGTTTTGATGTCTCGGCCGGGATGAGTGAGGGCTAGCTGGACACTAGCTGGCGAAAATTGGATGTTTTATGGGGACCAGTTCGGGATGAGTTGGAGGTGCAGCTCTCACTGGAAGACAAGCAACGTCGAGGAAAAGGCAAAAATAGGTTTGATGCTTTGGCCCCGTACGGTATACAGGATGTTTAAGGGACTTTGTTCGGGAGGTTTTTAGCTGTCTGAATTTGTGAGGGCTAGCGGGACACCAGCTGGGGAAAATTGGGTGTTTTATGGAGACTAGTTCGGGATGAGTTGAAGCTGCAGCTCTCTCTGGAGGCCAAGTATCTGGGCGTAATTAATGACCAGCAACTAAGCTGGACAAGAAATTTCGAGGAAAAGGTAAAAAATGGACTTCATGCGCCAAATTTCCTATTATATCAGGTTTTGGTGTCTCGGCCGGGTACGGTATGCTGGATGTTTAAGGCGGTGCTTCGGCCGGTTCTATCTATGGGTGTCTACAATGTCATCAGACTCTGAGCAGCTGTGTCCTCCGCAGGATGATCGGAAGCGAAAACGATTACTGCAAGGGAAGCGTAAACTGCCATGCTCAATTTTGTCTTTGCAACTTTATGCGGTGGCGACGAAGATCATCCTTAGACTAAGGAAGTTTTGAAACTTGAACTATTAGCATTCCTCTGAACTGCTGATGGCCGGTTGTAGTTGTTATAGCCTCATTTTCGTCGTCAAGCTCCTGTAGGTGAGCAAGAACCTTCCGATCCAAAGGACCGATCGCCGCAGGAACAGGGTGGCCATTGGTTATTTAAAGGCGCCCATAACTCGCCTTGTCATATCGAGCATCATGGGCACTCAGTGTTTGTGTAAGAGCCGGTGCCGCCCGGCCTCTCACTGAGACTCTCCGCTCGATATCGCTGGTTGTCCGCGACTGCCGTTGCAGCTACACCGTATGGAGCATTCCACCATCCACAACCTGTGGACGCGCCCTGTAGCTCGCAGACAAGCTTCTCGTGACAGCAATGAACACCACACAGATTGGACCTCAATGTTCCGGCCTGTGTGGTGCTCGCAGATTTGTTCTATATGATAAGGTACTGCTAGCTATGTATCATCTAAAGCTCCAGTTCGAAATGGGATTCAACTGACTATTTTTCTTACCTCCTAACATATCGCTTCTTTTCTCTGATTTCATTGCAGATGCCGCTAATTTACATATTAAATGTTTTGAGATCTATGAGGAGATGATTAATGCACACAATGGGGATCCCGAACAGACACTCTTGAAGCTAATGAATCTAACAGTATTCCTGCATACATATCCACAAAAACCAAAATCCAATCAATCTACAGCTAATAACATTGCTAGCGAATGTGAACACATATCAGATTGGTTCATAAAGTCCATATCGAAATACCCCAGACTATTGGTTAAGGTATTAAAATTTTACATAGAGTGTATTGTAACCAATCCTATTAGAACATGGAAGAATGAGCAAATACAAAAGGCTTTGGAATATGCTGCTAAATATGATGCTGCCTTGTTTACAAAATGCAATGAGTCTTGTGTGGAATTTCTCTGTGAAGCTGTATATGCTGATGAAGTTATGATAAGATCTCGAGTTATTGATTTAATTTCGAAAATTTTGCAAATGGAATCGCAAGTGGATTGGCAAATGTTTCGGCATGAAGTGTCCAATATACCTCGGGAAATCTATCTAATAAAGGAATTGATTGATAGTTTGCAGGATCAAAATAATAATATTAAATTGAAATCTGTGCAAGCTCTACATGTAGCCTTGACAAAGGGTTCGCCTAATGCCAGAAAAATTTTAACCGAATGTTTGCAGTACACACAGTTTTGTGATATCAGTGTTGTGCTGCCCGATGAGCCAAGATTGGGGAAGAATGAAATACGTTATGAAAAACCAAATGCCCAAGAGGCCAAGTATTCATTTGAAGGACACGGAGTCATACAGTTATCCTTTCTTAATTTGCCTTCCTACATATACACTCATCTGTATCAGAGTCCTTTGTCATATATCCGAAGAGCAGGTGTCATGTTAATGGAACAGCTAGTTAAATTGAATCCCCTTATTATATTCAATACAAATTTTGTAACGGTATGCATGTTGCTTATATGAAAAATGTAACTTTATCAATTATAACAATTGAAAAATTTCACAGGAAACCTCGCGTTTGGTGAATGAGCCAACAGCTTTGGTACGCAAACAAACTTTACTTTCTATTGATTCGATTTTGGATTGCTATCCTAATTGTTATCCAGTTATATGGGTTTGGTGTAAAATTTTAACGCCTATGTTACAAGATGGTGATGCAAAAAACATAGATGTCGCCATGGAGGTATGTATAAATGTGCAAGCATTATTTGGATCAATTAGTATTAACACTTATGGATTTAAAACATAGTGCTTCCGTTCAAGAGTCTTAGCAAATCTGAAGAGCATAGAACAAACAAATAAGGCAGAACATTTTATGCCTTGGGCCATCATCAAAACTCTGCTGTCCACACAATCCCGTTTTTACTTGCAAAATTGTTTTCATTTGGCATTACAGCAGCGCATGATAAGGTAAGTTTAAATAATTGAAACCAGCCAGACAACTTGTGAGTGTTAAAGAACCCCGCCAATTCGGGGAAGTCTTCGAAGATATGACAACCTAAAGTGGAACTTATTCTGCTTGCCGGAGTGGGCACGCATACAGTAGATGCTTAATAGTTTACTTTTTCCTTGACGGCCTCATATTTGCCTAGGTTTAGGTTTTAGAAGAGTATAGGGCATTTATTGGGTTGCCCAAAAAGTAATTGCGGATTTTTCATATAGTCGGCGTTAACAAATTTTTTCACAGCTTGTGACTCTGTAATTGCATTCTTTCTTCTGTCAGTTATCAGCTGTTACTTTTAGCTTGCTTTAGAAAAAAAGTGTAAAAAAAGTATATTTGATTAAAGTTCATTCTAAGTTTTATCAAAAATGCATTTACTTTCTTTTAAAAAATCCGCAATTACTTTTTGGGCAACCCAATATATGGGCTCATACCCTAGCCGATGTGAACCTAAGCTTCAAGTGATTTTGCGTTCACGCTAACGAAACAATAATTTTACAGACCAGTGTTGCCGTTTTTAGTAGGTTCCTAACAAAATTGGTTAGTTTCTATTCGCTTGGTAAGTTGGTAGGCTGCCCTCAATTTTTGATAGGTTTTAATACCCTTCCCCATAGGATGGGGGTATATTAATTTCGTCTTTCTGTTTGCAACTCCTTGAAATATTCGTCTAAGAACCCATAAAGTATATATATTCTTGATCGTCATGATATTTTAAGTCGATCTAGCCAAGTCCTTCCTCCTGTCTATCGAAAGTACGATAACTTTCGAAGGAGTAAAGCTAGCCGCTTGAAATTTTGCACAAATACTTCTTATTAGTGTAGGTCGGTTGGGATTGTAAATGGGCCTAATCGGTCCATGTTTTGGTATAGCTGCCATATAAACCGATCTTGGGTCTTGACTTCTTGAGCCTCTAGAGGGCGCAATTCTCTTCCGATTTGACTGAAATTTTGCACGTGGTGTTTGTTGAGTTATGACATCCAGCAATTGTGCTTAGTATGCTTTAAATCGGGCCATAACAAGATATAGCTGCCATATAAACCGATTTGGAATCTTGACTTCTTAAGCCACTAGAGGGCGCGATTCTTATCCGACGCTAACTTTCGAAGGAGTAAAGCTAGCCGCTTGAAATTTTGCACAAATACTTTTTATTAGTGTAGGTCGGTTGGGATTGTAAATGGGCCAAATTGGTCCATGTTTTGATATAGCTGCCATATTAACCGATCTTGGCTCTTTACTTCTTGAGCCTCTAGAGGGCGCAATTCTCTTCCGGTTTGACTGAAATTTTGCACGTGGTGTTTTGGTATTACTTCCAACAACAGCGCTATGTATGGTACTAATCGGTCCCTGTTTTTATATAGCTGCCGTGTGAACCGATCTGGGGTCTTGACTTCTTCAGCCTCTAGAGGGCGCAATTTCTATCCGATTTGGCTGAAATTTTGCACGACATGTTATGTTATGACATCCAACAATTGTGCTTAGTATGCTTTAAATCGGGCCATAACTAGATGTAGCTGCCATATAAAACGATTTGGAATCTTGACTTCTTAACCCACTAGAGGGCGCGATTCTTATCCGATTTGGCTGATATTTTGCATGAGGTGTTTTGTTATGACTTCTAACAACTGTGTCAAATATGGTTCTTCCATGAGCATCAACATACGTGGCAAATATGGTCCGAATCGGTATTTTTTGGCTGTCTTAATCAACTTATTGACGTGGTCTCTTGCTGAGCGAAAGGCATCATGTAACTCAGGCGTCCTGAAATGTCTCCACCTGAGATGCGACATATTCCTCTCGTGAATAGCCGGTCGAATATCCCGGGAGAACCACGGCTACGTTCTAGAGGACTCTTCTCTAGTCTTGAGTGGAACAATAAGTTCCTGTTGGTCAAGGATATTCCTCTGTAGAAAGTCAGTTTGTTCATCGATACTTTCCTTACGAAATATCAGATCCCAGTCGATAAGCACAGGACTCGAAAGCAAAAAAATCATGGTCGAGACTGGCAAAATCTTTATATGAATAAGTTTCCCTAGTCCCGGTGAGCTCAAATTCATAACATAAAAAGATCAATTCATATGGGAGGACTTAAGAACTTGTCCCAATTGTGAGAAGGGACCACACTCGTCACACACGTCACTTGACCACCCACTCAACTCAATTCTAGATCCCTCTGGACGCACCCCATCTTAGTTGCAGAGTTCCTGGATGTGTATACTCAACAAAATCAACTAAGAACATTTAATTCTGCTACACTAGTTTTATTTCACCTTTGATCTTGGATTTAAGTACATTTTTTGTTCGGAAGTTGGTCGTTCTATTCCATCTTTGCCAGCAACTAGGCTCAGCTGTGATGGAGCAGTCTGTCCAGCTTCTCCACTATCCGTCACTTGGGGCCGCACCTGATTGACAATTTTGCCTACAGTTTTCTATTTTTTTTTAACTTTTAATACTTGAAGCGAACATCGCTCTTTGATAGAAGAGAAGTCTGCCCACCGCCCCTTAATGGAATGTTCAAGTGTAAAACAAAATCTATTTTACTTTAATTGGCTATAACAGAATCTTTCTTTCACTAGCCAAACGTAGAATACAGTTCCAAGCGCCTCCATCTTCTGCGCTCATTTTATAATCTCTGACACCAAGTTTCAAGGTGTCTCCCACCACTTGATCTTTCCATCGGGCTTTTGGTAGTTGTTGTCGTTGTTGCCACATGTCTATATAGGGAGGTGGCGATCCTCGTCTAGCTCGATCTTCTGCGCTCATTTTATAATCTCTGACACCAAGTTTCAAGGTGTCTCCCACCACTTGATCTTTCCATCGGGCTTTTGGTAGTTGTTGTCGTTGTTGCCACATGTCTATATAGGGAGGTGGCGATCCTCGTCTAGCTCTTTTAGGTGAGCAAGCTCGTTCCGGTCCAAAGGACCGATCCAAGTGGGAACATGACGGTCATTGGTTATTTAAAGGCGCCAGTAATTCGCCTTGTCATATCGAGCATCATAGGCACTCAGTATTTGTGCAAGAGCAGGTGCAGCCCGGCCTCTCACTGAGACTGTTCGTTCGATTCCGCTGATTGTTGTTGTTGTTGTTGTAGCAGTTTATTGTGTACTATCTTTCGTCTGCTTGATTCTGTTGAGTGTCAAGACCCAGGAACTCCGCGACTAAGATGGGGTGCGTCCACAGGGATCTGGGTCTGAGTCGAGTGGGTCTGGCCGGGCAGTTAAACAGGTGACGTGTATCGTGCGGTCCCTGGTTACAGTCGGGACATACATCTTGCACGTCGGCATCAATCCTAGCTCTGTGGGAATTGAGGCGGCTGCATCTGCCGGAACGTAATTGAGCCAGAATCACTCTGGTTTGCCGGGGGAGGTCGATTTCTTCGGGTGCAATGGGTGGCGGTCGTACTCCAAGGACTACATTCACCCGGTAGCCAGTTAACGCGTCTGCTACCGTGTCTGCATGAATGTTGTTCAGACCCGCTTGATATGCCGCTTGATCTAGAGGTTCTCTCTTATAGCGCTGGACCTCACGCTCTAGATCATGTAGATCTACCTTAAGGCTTCTGGGCGGTGGGTATCTATCCACAAGATGATGATTTGGATGATTTCTGCGATAACAGCCCAGAAGGTATTGCTTAGACGGCATGTAGTTATGTCTTCGCACTGGTAGGATCTTTGTCTCCTGGTGGAGGTGGTCCACATGAGAACTAAGGAGGCAGCCCGTCGCAGTTCGGAGGGCGGCATTCTGACAGATCTGAATATTATTCCACTGCGTGTCACAAAGCTGACGTGACCACACTGGCGCTGCATAACTTACCACAGACCGGCCAATTGCTTTGTACGTGGTCAACAAGGTTTCTTTGTCTGCACCCCAAGTGCTGCCAGCGAGGGACTTGAGGACCTTGTTTCTACTTTTGACTTTATTGCAGATTGCTGTGGCATGTGGGGAGAAAGTGTAGGAGCTGTCAAATGTGACGCCAAGTATTTTGGGACACTTGATGGTCGGAATCAATTCTCCATCGACCATCACAGTCAGCTCAGAATTCACCTCACGCGTATTTGTAGTGAACAGTGTGGCTGAAGATTTGGTGGCGGATATCTTCAGATTTCTTGCAGCGAAATATGAGGCAAGCTCGTTGAGGTAGACGTTCAACCTATCGAAGATGTCATCAATGGGTGGGGGGCCTGATGCCAGGATCGTACAGTCGTCCGCATATGATACGATCTCTATGCCGTCTGGAGGAGGTGGGATGGAGGAAAGGTAGAGGTTAAACAGAGCCGGAGATATCACCCCGCCTTGGGGAACTCCCTGTTTCACTCTACGGTGTTTTGACTTCTTATCCCTAAATTCCACAAATGACTGGCGGCCACACAGATAATTCGCGACCCAACGTTTAAGGCCTGGCTGGAGGGACGTGTTGGCGATGTCCTCAAATAATTTGGCATGGCTGACCGTGTCGAATGCCTTCGATAGGTCCAATGCCACGAGGACCGTCCTATCACATGGCCTGGGTTGATTGAAGCCACGGCAAATGTGTGTGGTGATGGCATGCAAAGCTGTTGTTGTGCTGTGCAGTCTCCGAAATCCGTGTTGATGCTCGGCGAATGGAAATTCTCCTACGAGGCTCGGGAGGAGTAATGCCTCAAGCGTCTTAGCCACTGGTGAGAGAAGGGAGATCGGTCTGTACGACTCCCCCAAACTCGGGTCTTTACCAGGCTTCAGTAGCGGGATCACTCTGCCCATTTTCCAGACATCGGGAACTATAAGAGTGTTCAATGACAGGTTAAGGACAGTGGTAAGGTACTCAACTCCAGGTAAATCCAGATTCTTCAGCATCAATGTAGAGATTCCGTCGGGGCCCAACGCCTTGGAAGATTTGGCGCCACGGATGACATTCGTAACTTCGCCCACGGTAAATTGTGATGGCTGTTCATCGGCTCGGAGACCACGAATACGGCGAATGGCTCTCCTCCTTGCCCTGTCTCTCTCGGGATGCATGATAAATTGACGGTTGAACAACCTGGCGCATCTCTTCGGATCAGTCACGGTTAACTCGCCAAAAGTGACTGAGGTCCTGTCGTCCCGTCTACCGGGGTTCGAGAGAGACTTAACAGTGGCCCACAATTTGCCTGCACCGGTGCCTAAGTTACATTGCTCCAAGTGTTCCAGCCACAAATTCCGCTTATGTTCGTTGACTACCCTGTTTATTTCCAGATTCAGCTCGCTGATTCTGGGGTTAGCGGGGTCCATAGCACGAATCCCATCACGCTCGTCTGCGAGTACCACTGCTTGCGCCGGGAAATTGGGTCGCACTTGCGGTATTCGACCGGCTGGTATAAAGCGAGCGGCTGCTGCGTTGATGATGTCTCGGAATTTCCTCTCGGCCACAAGCACATCAGAGGGGGGTGGCAGTTCATTGAAGCGGCGATTGGTATACACTCTGAAGCCAGTCCAATTGGCCTTCTTATAGTTGATGAACGTTCGGCGCTCAGAGGTTATGAAGTCGGGTGGTCGGTCGATGGTGAGGATTATGGGGAGGTGGTCTGACCCCAAAGAGATGACGGCTTGCCAGGATACGTCACTCAGGAGATCAGGGGATGCGATTGAGATGTCTGGCGAGCTGCTGCACCTCCTCGTAATCCTAGTGGGGGCATCCTCATTCACCGTGCAAAACGTGGAGCTATCTATCTGCTCTGCCAAAGCTATGCCACGCTGGTCGTTGCCTAGGGGAGAATGCCATGACGAGTGATGTGCATTGAAATCCCCCAGAACCAGACGACTATGGCCAGATAGCAACCCACTTATGTCGGGGCTGTAGGCCTGGCCATTAATCGGGACACAGCTGCCAACCGGCGGTATATACACGTTGTATATCTCTATCTCGGCAGTACCAGACTTGACTGCTACCCCCATACATTCCATGTATGGGTCACTAGCGTCAAGCGCAGGCGAGATAGGTCTATACTGCACGGAATGGTGTATAACGAAGGCCAATCCCCCACCTCCATTCCTTGAGCGATCCTTACGTAGCACATTGTAGCCGTGACAACTGTGCAAGCTGCAGGTGTTAGTCAGCTTTGTCTCCTGGATCGCTGCGACCGATATGCTCTTCCGACTCATAAAATCCACAATCTCATCAATCTTGCCTCGCAGTCCATTGCAGTTTAACTGCAGGAACGATACATTTCCCGACACTGGCCTGGCAATAGTAGGGCTAGGGTGCTGTCTTTGCATAAATTGCCGTACGGGAGAGGTCGGGGGGGTCACATAGTCCGACGACGAGGACGCCGAAGGCGACGACGGCGACGCTTGTGACCCACTGCTGGCTGTGTTCGCACAGCACCTAGCGACATAGCCAGTATGACTATACTCCCGTAGCGAAGTTAGGCCAGAGCAAGAACGGAAATGTACCCACTCCAAGCACCTGTTACACCTCACCGACACTGACCGATGATGAAGGCGGTTCTGGCAAACGGAACAGAACCAGGGTCCGGGGTTCTTTTCAATCCCGGCACGGACCAAAAGCATACGGAGAAGGCACTCCGGGATGTGCCTCTCCCATGACGAAAAAAGACGAACACGTACACTGAGGCGGCAGCCCTTGCCGATGAAGATTCCATCGGGTCAATCCGGTACGTACAACCGGCTGCCATGGGATCCGCTGATTGTCCGCGACTGCCGTTACTGTTACTCCGTATGGAGCATTCCACTATTCGCAACCTGTGAACTCGTCCGGTAACTCGCAGCTAAGATTTTCTTGATAACAATGAACACCACACAGATCGGAGCTCAAAGGTCCAGCCTGTGTGGTGCTCATAGTTATCCTGTTCCGGGGGGCACTTGGTCGTCTCAGTTTGCTTGTACCGCCGTGTTTGCCTTCACAAGACTTCTTTGCTGGAGCTTCTTCATCCATTCTGACAACATGACCTAACCAACGCAGCCGTTGTAGCCAATGCGGTGTCGTAACCAAAATACAACAAATACGAAGCGAATGACACCAGTTTTGAGATTAAGCGAAGAATAATACTGGCAAACAGATGCTACTTTGGACTAAGTAAGCAGTTTAGAAACAAGGCCACCTCTCGACAGACGAAGATTACACTATACAAGACACTGATACTACCCGTGCTGTTATATGGTTCTGAAGCATGGGTACTTGTGAAAGCAGATGAGGCAGTGCTTAGAGTATTTGAGAGAAAGATTCTTCGATTCGTGGGCAAAATTTGCAATTTTAAGTACTAAGTACAGTACTAACATGGTTCCTTATGTTGAAAACTAATTGTCATTGATTTTCTTAGCCCTCAAATGGTCAGCATTGTTGAATCTCATCTACTGACATCAAATTCAACAGAGGCCTGGATTATTCTCAATTTCATATCCAGTAAAATGAAATGTAAGGAACCGGATGCTTTACTTCATCAATTTCTCACTTTACAATCGGTTAGTTCAAATCTCTAAAAATATCCTTTAAGTGTTTTTAAATACATAAACTTTTTTCTCTTTTCAGTGGAATAAAGAACAAAATATGTTAATAGCTTTGGAAGTCTTGGCTAGCTGCATTAAGGATTTCTCACATACTGCACTGAATCATGCATTCAATCATATTTTGGCTAAAATAAAGCAAGGCTCCTTACTACCTGCCATAATAGGAAAAGCCTTTGATTTTCTAGTGCTGATTACAAATCGATCTCATACAACGGGTAAGAGTAAAAATGCTTCCATTGATCCGGCCACCAGCATGCAATGGATGATTGAGTTGCATCAACATCTGGAACATGAAATCTTAGACGGCATACAATATTTTCCCGAAAATCGGGATACCTTCATATCACATTTATTCGCCTATTCAGAAGTTAATTTACAAACTCGCATTAGGCCAAATCAGACCGTCATATTGTTTCTTCACAAGTATATGAATGAGTGCATTAGGCTGAGAGAAATCGAAATGGACTCAGATAATGCACGCATATTTAATTGTATTATTCAAATAACTGGACGCTTGTCCCTACGCGATGGCAGTGTGGCCTCCACTACCTGTTCTCTTTATGCCAATATTTTAGCCATAAATGATCAGCCACCGATTGTCAACACCATCATTGTAGCATTGACAGATTTGTGTAAGAAACACACACAAATTGTTGAGAGGATTGTGGAGAGAGTTTTACGCAAACTTAAATCTCCCTACGATGTAAATCGGCTGGAGACATTTAAGTGCTTTGAGAAATTGGTACTTCAGGATCAAATAAAGCTGAGAGGTTCATTACTTTTGGCGCTGCTGGCAGCACTATTGGACGAATGCGACGATTTGGCCAAAAGAGCGGCAGATTTCTTCGCAGAGTTTTTGTCGAAGAAAAATCCAACGTTATTTCAAAAGTGTCTCATCGAATGTCCATTTGTCTTCAATGAATATAAGGTAATAACTAATGTGCTGTGTTTATCATTTTTTAATTGAAGGATTTTTTTCCTGATATTTCAGAACTTTGATGGTTTGGATAGTTTTTCGGAAACCTCAATAAAATCACCTCTAAAAGGAGAATCTCAGCGCAAACGTCGCCAGCAGTTATATAAACATTTAATGGAGGATATGGATGACATAAATATGATTTTATATTTTGGTCAATTAAAATTGATTTCTGGTAAGTTTATGTTTTATTTGAATGCATTCCAACTCGAGACTATTTAGTCCATTATAATACCACTGTTGCCCCAGTGCTAAAAAAATGAGTTATAATTCCTTCCAATGACCCAAAAAGCTTTAGAATGCATAGTAACTTGCAAATCTTCACATCTGCTTATTCAGACTAGTTTTCGAAAAACTTTGAACCTAAAGCGGCTACCCATCGGTGCGGGATATGTTTTCCAATTTTTTCTTCCTGGCCTTGCTATAAATGTGATGCTATCGAAAAGTGCGTTAAGGTAAGGAATCATCGTTTGCTCCCTACAAGTCTGGGGGTCCTTACTTTACTTTAATTGGCTATGACAGAATATTTCTTCCACTAGCTGAACGTAGGTAGAATAGCGTTCCAAGCGCCTCGATCTTCTGCGCTCATTCTAAAATCTCTGACACCTAGTTTCGAGGTGTCTCCACAACTTGATCTTCCCATCGGGCTTTTGGTCTTCCCGGTTTGCGTGTACCACCGTGTTTGCCTTCAAAAGACTTCTTTGCTGGAGCTTCTTCATCCATTCTGACAACATGACCTAGCCAACGCAGCCGTTGTATTTTGATGCGTGTAACTATGCTATCGTCGTCATACAGCTCATTTTCTTCAGGATCCTAAAGTCAAGGAATGAGAGACCGATTGGCCTGCAAACCTTGAAAACCCACTCTAACCTTCCGGAACCCAGTCGGTACGTAATCCAGAGAACGCAGCTACTACAAATCGCTTCCATCCGGACCCCCAGACTAAACATAGGAATAGTCTGGGGGTCCGGATGGCGTATTACCTGCTATGTTACAGGGCAGGACTGTATGCTATACGATTCCTGGAAGCGATTTGTAGTAGCTGCGTTTTCTGGATTACGTACCGACTGGGTTCCGGAAGGTTAGAGTGGGTTTTCAAGGTTTGCAGGCCAATCGGTCTCTAATTCCTTGACCTTAGGATCCTAGAGAAAATACTTCACTGAAAAGCGAATATCAGCATGCTTAACCTATGGATCGGTCGGTTGGTAGTGCGCTTCATGATGTGGTCTGCTACATCTAAAGGAATTTGGAGATTGAACGAATTTACTTTGGCGGCCTTCTTGGACAAAGAAGGGGCTTTTAAAAACGACGTTGGTTGTTGTTGTAGCCACATTTGAAGGTAGAGGTAAAGATCCTTAAGCTACATAGGTGAGCAAGCTCATTCCGATCGCCGCCTGAACTTTATGGCCATTGGTTATTTAAGGGCTCAAGTAACTCATCTTGTCATATCGAGTATCATAGGAACTGAGTATTTAAGCAAGAGCAGGTGCCGCTCTATCTCTGACTGAGACTATCCACTTGTTATCGCTGATTGTCCAAGACTGCAATTGCAGTACTATCCGTCACCTATCTTAATGACGATGAACACCACACAAATCGTAGTTAGAGTTCCAATCCGTGTGGAGCTCATAGTCATTCCGCAACCTCTCGTAATGACGATGAACACCAATCCCAAGGCAGCCGGTTGTACGTACCGGATTGACCCGGTGAAGTCCTTCATCGACAAGGGCTGCCGCCTCAGTGTACAACACACTGGTACAACAACAACAAAGATGAACACCACATAAATCGGAGTCAGAGTTCCAATCCGTGGGGAGCTAATAGTCATTCCGTGACGTTGGTGTCAATACATGGCGATGTGGAGTTCATAGCCATTCCGTGACGTTGGCGGTTTGTTGGACATGAGGTTGCCCCACTTTTGTTTAATTAGATTGATACGATGATGAAAGACCGGATTATAAACGCATCACTTGCCGAGGGCTCGATTACGAAGATTGTAACTAAAGGACTGCAGCAAGGGTGGAGGGTTTTTCTCCCTTTTTGTGGATTTTGGTTATCAATGGGATTCTCAGGTCTTTCGAAAAGGGGAGGGTGAACGTTGTTGCCTACTCGGATAACGTCGTTGTTGTTGTTGTAGCAGTGTGTTGTACACTGAGGCGGCAGCCCTTGCCGATGGATAACTCCAGCGGGTCAATCCGGTACGTACAACCGGCTGCCATGGGATAACGTCGTCTTCCCGTTGGGTGGTCGATTTTTCCCTACTATTACGAACCTCGTTCATTAGGCATTGAGTAAGTAGTCCGGATATCTATTAATCTCTGAGAAACTGAGCTGCTATTTTGTGCCAGTCCCGGATGGGATAGTGCTGCCGCTTTCTCAGGAGGACAGTTGCCTAAGCTGGAGATGGAACGTCGAGGAAAGAGTCAAAGGGGAACTGAATTCACTCTTATTTTGTCGCAACTCGATAAGAAAAGTTTGGGGCTTAGGGCGAGAACGGTGCACTGGCGGTGGTTCGGCCGATTCTCGCCTATGGATATCTGGAGTGGATTGTTGGATGTTGGGTGGTCAATTTTCTCCTACTATTAGGAACTCCGTTCAGGGGGCGTTGAGGAAGCAGACAAAGCTGATATTTTATATAAGTCTCGAATGGGATAGAGCTACTGCTTTCTCCGGAGGACAGTGCCTACGCTGGAGAAGGGATGTCGAGAAGAGGGTCACTGGCGGTGGTTCGGCCGATGCTCACCTTTGGATATCTGGAGTGGATTGTTGGATATAGGGTGGCCTGTTTTTCCCTACTATTACGAACCTCGTTCAGGGGACGTTGAGGAAGCAGTCTGGATAAGCGTCGTCTAATAAGCTTGGCATTAACCTCTGAAAGACTGAGGCGATATTTTGTACCAGTCCCGAATTGGATAGAGCTGCCGCTTTCTTCGAAAAACAGGTACCTAAGCTGAAGATAATCTGGAGGGGATTGTTGGATGTTGGGTGGCCAATTTTCTCCTACTATTAGGAACTCCGTTCAGGGGGCGTTGAGGAAGCAGACAAAGCTGATATTTTATATAAGTCTCGAATGGGATAGAGCTACCGCTTTCTCCGGAGGACAGTGCCTACGCTGGAGAAGGGATGTCGAGAAGAGGGTCAAAGGCGAACTGAATTCACTCTAATTTTGTCGCAGCTCGATAAGAGGGCTTGGGCCGATAATTGTGCACTGGCGGTGGTTCGGCCGATGCTCACCTATGGATATCTGGAGTGAATTGTTGGATGTTGGGTGGCCTGTTTTTCCCTACTATTACGAACCTCGTTCAGGGGGCGTTGAGGAAGCAGCAGAGGAGCTCTAACAGCTGTGCCCACCGACGAATGATCGAGATTGTACGGCATACCGCGTAGTGCTGATCTTTGGAGCAAGGAGTAGTGCCGCGAAAGAGGCGCACTGAATGCCAATCTCGATCTTAGTCCTTTGCATCTGTATGTTGATGAGAGGGTTATGAACCTGGCGCTTCAAAAATTTTAGCCATTCTTCTGCTAGGAGATGGCAATGTGACATGGCGCCGTACTGAACGCAGTAGACTGATTTTGCATCGTTTCCTTAAAAAA